>NC_056623.2:10690000-10790701 GCF_002870075.4 Lactuca sativa
TATCAAATGATTTAGAATGTGCTGTAACATTTTTTCCAAAATTTTGTGTCATGCAGAGCCTGTACTTGAAGGAATTGATTGGAGCGGGTGACTGCGTAAGAGGTCTATATAAGATGGGGATGATTGGAAATAAAAGACAAGTGATGATGACCACTCCTAGTACATGGCATAAGAGACTGGGCCACACGTCTATCTCCAAACTTAATAATGTTGGTCTTATTAAGGATGTTTCTTTGAAAGGTTTTTGTGATTCTTGTAATAAAGCAAAATTTGCTAGACTTCCATTTCCGGTTAGTAAAACAAAAACATATGCTTGTTTTGATCTTATTCATTGTGATGTTTGGGGTAAATATCGAACGCCATCCTTTACACAAGCAAACTATTTTCTTACGATAGTTGATGATTTTAGTCACGCTGTTTGGGTTTTCCTACTCAAGCATAAACACGAAGCTAGCATTCAACTGGTGAATTTTCATAGGATGGTTCAATTCCAATTCGATAAAAACATAAAAAGAATACGGTGCGACAATGGAGGTAAATTTATCTCAAATGACATGCTTGATTTTTATGCTAAAGAAGGGATTGTGTTTGAAACAGCTTGCCCGCACACCCCTCAACAAAACGATGTGGTGGAAAGAAAGCACCGTCACCTTTTGGAAACAGCGCGGGCACTAAAATTTGAAGCGGATTTACCTACAAGGTTTTGGGGAGAGTGCATACTAACAGCCACTTACATCATAAATCGCCTTCCTTCAGATGTAATAGATGGAAAGACGCCTTATGAATTAATAAGCAACTGCAAGCCCGAGTATGAACACCTAAAAGTTTTTGGGTGCGTTACGTACCATAGGAGCACTGAAACTAAGGGGGATAAATTCGAGCCGAGAGGGAGACCTGGGGTCTTTATAGGTTACCCCCGAGGCACCAAGGGATACAAGATATATGATCTAGAACATAAGAAGATCGTAACTACAAGAGATGTGAAATTTGTTGAGAGTGTCTTTCCTTTCAGAAAATTGAAAATAACAGGAGAGGAAGAAGAAATTTTTGTTTCACCAAAATACTGGGAAGATGAACTCATGCATAACAATGAGAAGCAAAATGATCAAAATATCACAAAGGAAATGGATGCTGTTGATGTCGAAAACAATGAGGATCCCACATATGATGTTAATGGGCTTATTCAAGATAATGAATTGGATCAAGAAACTCAAAATCAGGACCAACAAAATGAGGAACAATCTGGAGAGGTTCCTAGTGGGCCTGAACACCAAGAATCAATTATTGAAGACATGGATACTAGAAATGCATCTGGAGTGCAAAAGAGACCAACGAGAAATAGGTTCAAACCTACACGTCTTCAAGATTATCATGTGAAGTTGCCCCCATCTTTAGACCATGCGCATTCCACCTCTGACTCCGATCATGAACCTTCAACGGTACACCCCATAGCACATTTTATTTCATATGATAAGTTTTCAGACTCACATAAAGCTTTTTTGGCGGCCATTACTCAACATAATGAGCCAAGATTTTTTGCCCAAGCTGCTCAAGATCCAAAGTGGGTGGAGGCTATGAAGGCAGAAGTAAAAGCTTTAGAAGAAAATGGAACTTGGACTCTTCAAGAACTCCCAAAAGGGAAACGAGCCATCGAGTCGAAATGGGTGTACAAGATAAAGTACAAACCGAACGGTGAAATTGAACGATACAAAGCGCGCCTCGTCACCAAGGGCTTCACACAAATGGAAGGGATCGACTTCCATGATACCTTCGCCCCCGTAGCAAAACTTGTCACCGTTCGAAGCCTTCTTGCTGTTGCTGTGAAAAGAGACTGGCATATCCATCAACTGGATGTTAATAATGCATTTCTGCATGGCGATCTGGATGAAGATGTGTATATGAAGGTTCCACAAGGATTTGGAAAACAAGATGACAAACGTGTTTGCAAACTAAGAAAATCTCTTTATGGGCTCAAGCAAGCATCAAGAAACTGGTATAAAAAGTTCACCAGTTTCTTAAAGAGTTTGGGTTTCAAACAATCAGTAGCAGACCATTCACTCTTCGTGTTTAAAAAGGAAGAAGTTTTTATTGTTGCGCTCATTTACGTTGATGATGTCATCATTACGGGTAATGACGAAATCAAAATACAAGAAATCAAAGGGAGGCTTGATAAGGAGTTCAGCATTAAAGATCTTGGCCCGATAAAGTTCTTTCTTGGCATCGAAGTTGCACACACAAAGAAAGGAATGGTCTTGAGCCAACGCAAGTATACTCTAGACATATTAGAAGACACAGGGATGATGGGTTGTCATCCAAGTTCGTTCCCAATGGAACAAAATTTAAAATTGGACAAACGAAGCAATGAGGCACGAGTAGATGAAAACCAATATAGAAGACTTGTTGGGAGACTCATATATCTGCAAGCCACAAGACCCGACATTACCTACGCCGTGAACATCTTAAGTCAATTTGTTGGTGATCCTAGAGTGAGTTATCTTGAAGCTACTAATCGTGTGTTGCGTTACCTTAAGGCAACACCTGGGCAAGGCATACTGCTTACCAAAGATGGGGGTACAAGTCTAACAGCCTACTGTGACTCTGATTGGCTTGGATGCCCTATCACAAGGAGGTCGAGAACAGGTTACTTATTGCTTCTCAGGGGAGCTCCTGTATCATGGAAATCAAAAAAACAATCAGTGGTTTCTCGATCATCTGCCGAAGCGGAGTATCGAGCTATGGCCTCTACCGTTAGCGAAATCCTTTGGCTAAGATGGTTACTAAAGGAGCTCGAGATGCCATGTGACGGGCCTACACAACTGTTTTGCGACAACCAAGCTGCTCGACACATAGCCAATAATCCTATTTTTCATGAACGAACCAAGCATGTTGAGATGGATTGCTACTTTGTTAGAGAACGGGTCGAGTCAAAAGAGATTGTTCCCATGGCGATTCATTCCAAGTTACAGATAGCTGACATTTTTACCAAACCTTTAGGAACGCAAAGTTTTCATGCACTTCTTGACAAGTTGGGCATCATTAACATCCATGCAACAACTTGAGGGGGAGTATTGACAGCCTTTTTTCTCCCTTGTTTCCAGGAGAGTATTTTTTCCTATTTTACCCCCTAATCATAGGCTTAATCTACTCCTTGTTTCCAGGATTACTTTGCTTATTCCTCTATATATTTCATTCCTCTGTAATCTTTTTTGATGTGAATGAAATAAGAAACCCTTTGATGACCAAACTTATTACCATCTTCACTACAACCACCGTTTACAGCCACCACCTTTACAACCACCATTTGCAGCTGCCACGATACTCCCTCCGCCACCACCACTTTCTTCATCTCTCAATTGCTGTATGTAGCCTCTGCAGATGACTCTTACTCATCTTTAGATGTTCTTTCATGTAATTGCTTTCTATGTTTTCGATATCAAAACCAAATGTGGAAATTTTGGATGAAGAGTTGAAAGGTTTTGAAATATGCAAACCTTAATATACATACATGTTCGATTTTTTTTTTTTCATTTTACTTGTGTTTTAGCGTTTGTTTTGCTATTCTTGTGAGATGTTTTTGACTGATCATGGTTGTAAATCGTAGTTTCACAGTTTGGGTTTTTTGCTCTTAACCCTGTTTTCTTTCTTTTCTGCAGGTCAAATGATTCAAAAATATTATCAAAGGAGAGCTGGGTTTTCCTGGTCATCTCTATCCTTATTTCTGTTTATTTCGTTTTCATTTTTGGGCATTTTAAAACTTTGTCTGATATTAAGAAGTTATGGAGTTTATCGAGTGTTGTTGTTAAATGATGTGCAAAATCATGAACTATTGAAGGATACTTTTTGATGGAGTGTGTGAAAGATGGAAATCGTAGGCAAGTTAGAGCACCTGCTCTTCGATGATTGAGCGGTGAATCGGTGATAGAGGTCTATGATCTGTAGACATATTCGAACATGACCCATATCTTAGTTATTGCTTTAACGTATGTTCCTATATTTGATGTCTACTCTTTCATATTTATCATTTCCTCTAATGAATAATCATCAATACTTTTAGGTTGGTTGGTTGGTTGGTGGGTGGGCTGGCTAGATACTATGATTGATATCTTAGGTGGTGCTCCTATGGTGGATACAAAAAGAAGTGATATGTGCTTAATCTTAATTTGTTCAATTTAGATTTGCAGGCACTTAAAGTAAGTTTCTTCATTTTTTCTATCTATCCAGCCACTTAAATCGTTTATATTAGCTACAAACAAGTATAAGTGCTTAATCTTGTTTTTTTTATAGGACCAGCCAATGAAGGACGTCATTTATCTTCATTTTATGAAATGTTTAATAGAAGGTATATGTATTTATGTGTCTAATTTTCTTTCTGGACACCATTTTTTTGATGAAATTACTCAATACAAACATGTATATTACTACCTAATTTACACACAGATTGTTAATGTGAATTATTAAACCATACATTCAGTGAACTCCTGGAAGCATATTTCCTCTGTCTTTTGCCTTATGCGAATTCAAACTTTAAAGCTTTTCATAAGTAAATTCATGATATTTCTTTAGTTTATGACATGTAGGCTAATTTTGACCATAAAATGATGGTTTCGGAAGTATTTCATTGCTATTGGATCAAATACAACCCATAATCATCCAATCATAGTTTGACCTTTTAAGTAGAAAATGTGTGTTTATTAATTTTCTTGATTGTTGACAACTGTCATTATTTGGACTGATTTCTATGCCTTTTCTATATCTAGCTTTGTATAATCACAATGGCCCAAACAAAGGATATATGTATATCTGATGCTCCAAACGAAGAAATTTTTTATATATTCTTGAGCACATTTCAATATCTGGTTTCGTACCAATTTATTTTTTCTTAACTTTATTTCTCCTTTTCTCCCTACAGCCATAAATGTTCAGAAGAATGTTGGGTTGCTAAAATTAAAGTAGCTTGCTATTATGAGTAAAAATTAGCATATTGTTTAAGTTTGTTGATAAAATAAAGTTAACTGTTATTATGACTTACGAGTTAAAATAAACTACAGTTTGGAATTTTGCTAAAATGTAAGTAGCTTGCTATTATGAGATTTTTTATATGTAGCTAAAATGGAAGTAGCTTGTGTATTGGGCTTGAAGTCAAATTCCATCCCTTCCAATTATGAACTCTGTTTATTGAAATGTTTATTGATTTGATAGTAGTGATACAAGAAAGTATCACAATTTCATTAAGAGGTTTTTGCTTTATTTTTTTGGTTTTTGAATTCTTTTAATATCAAGATCAAATATTTATAACTGATCAAATTGTGTTTTAGTCATCAAGAAACGTGAGCATCTAATAGTTAATTTGATAAGTTATTTTAATTTGCATATTAATAGTTAATATTATAAGTTATTTTAATTTTCATATTCTAAGATGACATTGGGATTAAGAATATTCATTCATTTTTATATTTTCAAAATAAGTAGATTTTTTATCCTTCAGCAATTATACCATCTCCGTGTGAGTTGAATTTTGGAAAGTCAGCATACGTCATTTCCTAACATGATAACATTATAAATTCAAAATTTAAGTTTTAAAATTCATCATCATAAATTTAAATTTTATAATGCAGGTACCACTACTAAGGAAGAAGATGATGAGAGAGAGGGGGTATGGGTGAGGGTGGGGTGGGTCAATTCTTGTTTTTTCTATTATTTTTAAATTAAAAGGGTGTTAAAACAAACACAAAAAATTAGAAAAAGAATTTAAAAGGGAAAAATAGTCCTTTCATCTTTTTAAGGGACTAAAACCACAAAAAATTTCTAATTTTGGACCAGTGATGCAAGTTGGAAACTTTTTGGACTCCATCCATATATTTTTGCTAACCACAGGGACGAAATTTGCAGTTTTGTCCTTTATAAATTACAAAACCATGGTTTATTTCATATCTTAGAGGTTACATAGTTAATATCATGTAATTCTACCAACCTCTTAAAACTTTTATGTTTATGGTTTATACTTTCGAAGTTATATAATTAACAACGATAAATTTAGATTTTACTATTCTAAATATTTATCTGGTAATGATTACAAAAAGACCCGAAATAGGAACGAGTTGGTTTTATCAATTCGAAAACTACAAACTTACATGGCGTTTTATGTACATATGACGAAGGAAATTTTTAATCTAAAATATAAAAAATAAAATTTAAAAAAAAAATAGAACAAGAAAAACATAACTCTAAAGTGTGATACGGTGAAACTCAAGAAACAAACGAAATGGTTTTTAGACCTAAAAAACAAATTAACAACAGGGCAAAGGTGGCATGGTTCTTTCAAATATTTTTTTCTCCAAATTTTAAAAGGAAATTATTTGAAGAAAGGAAACGAATTAACGCCTACAAAGTATTTTCCGAAATGAGACTAATTTCAGTCCGTTCTTAAGAACCCGAAGAACTTTATAAGGGCGGCGCAATTCGGGATAACAACATAATACCAAAACAGTGTGTTCGGCCTTTGTGTGATGCAATCAAATTTTGATGTATTATATGTTCTTTAGAAGATCACATGTTTCTGTATAGAAACTAATCGTTGAAACGAACATAATCGCCAAAAGAAACTATTTGATGCAAGAAAACTATTCTTTCCGCAAAACTGATTGATAATAACAAGTATATGTTTTGTGTTTCTTGAAATATATAACGTGTTTTCAAATAAAACTAATTGGCGAATAAACTATTCGTCACCGCCGCTTTGCACGGGAAGACTGCTAGTATATATATATATATATATATATATATATATATATATATATATATATATATATATATATATATATATATATATATATATATATATATATATATATATATACCTTAAAAAGCATTTGCAAGATTTTGCTGAATTTTAAGAGGTACAAGCTTTTAAGCATCATATACAATAATTTTATGCCTCGGAGAATATTAAATCTTATCCGGTCAAAGACAAATTTTGAATAGATCTTTTAAGCTTATCTTCAAATTGAATGGGTTAAATATGAAAAAGTCAAATAAGATGATGATGATAAGATTTTGAATGGGTCAAAGTTTGACCAAGTGTTCCTCATATCCAATTGAATCGATAAATATTAAATCTTATCCGGTCAACATTTATGAAAAAGTCAAATAAGATGATGATGATAAGATTTTGAATGGTTCAAACTTTGACCAAGTATTCCTCATATCCAATTGAATCGCTAAATATTGAATCTGTCAATAATAATGAAAAAGTCAAATAAGATGATGATAAGATTTTGAATGGGTCAAAGTTTGACCAAGTGTTCATCATATCCATTTGAATTGGTCTAATACGATGTACACGTTATAAATCTTTATACCTTAAAAAGCATTTACAAGATTTTGCTGAATTTTAAGAGGTACAAGCTTTTAAGCATCATATACAATAATTTTATGCCTCGGAGAATAATAAATCTTTTCCGGTCAAAGACATATTTTGAATAGGTCTTTTAAGCTTATCTTCAAATTGAATGGGTTTAATATGAAAAAGTCAAATAAGATGATGATGATAAGATTTTGAATGGGTCAAAGTTTGACCAAGTGTTCCTCATATCCAATTAAATCGTTAAATACTAAATCTTATCCGGTCAACATTTATGAAAAAGTCAAATAAGATGATGATGATAGGATTTTGAATGGGTCAAAGTTTGACCAAGTGTTTCTCATATCCAATTGAATCGCTAAATACTAAATCTTATCCGGTCAACATTTATGAAAAAAGTCAAATAAGATGATGATGATAAGATTTTGAATGGGTCAAACTTTGACCAAGTGTTCCTCATATCCAATTGAATCGCTAAATACTAAATCTGTCAATAATAATGAAAAAGTCAAATAAGATGATGATAAGATTTTGAATGGGTCAAAGTTTGACCAAGTGTTCTTCATATCCATTTGAATCGGTCTAATACGATGTACACGTTATAAAACATTTCATATAAACCGGAAGAGGCGCATTGATCTAGCATTCGTCTATCATGAATGTCTTGGCATTAACTGCAAAACCTTGGTTCTCTCTCATGCTCGCTACCTCCTCCTTTGTTTTTCTTTCTATTAAAATCGAATAAGCCCAAAAATGTCTTGCGTTTAATCCTAGCCCAGGTATAAGAAATCTCTATCTGTTCGTTATTTTGTTTAACAAATTTTTTATGTCATTTTTTTTATCCGCACCCGTCGCTTTGCACGGGTAAACGGCTAATATATATATATATATATATATATATATATATATATATATATATATATATATATATATATATATATATATATATATATATATATTGCAATTAGTATCTTAAAAGGTATTAAAGTTTATAGTGATAAATTTACGTTGGAAAAAAATATTGTATTAATATTATTGATTTTGTTTAAGTTTAATAATATTGTATAAATACAATTCAAAAATAAGTAACTTAGACTATTTTTTTAGAATTTACAAGTTGGTCTAGAATAAAAAATGATTTTTATGATGTTTGAATATTGTGTAAAATCAGTTAATAGAATTTCAAGTTATGTAGGAACTTTTAGAATTATTTTTGTTTTCTTTTTGATTTTTTTTTTGTTTTCTTTAAAATTTAAATTAATTATGATGTCATCTAGATTGCCGGTTTTTAGGTTAGTTACACCGGTTGAACCATCACATAAGATGATATGTTTTATGTCCGACTAATTTCCAAAATATTGATTTAAATGAGATGTACAAAAACCTAAATAAATATAAATTTATGCTTTTTTGAAAATGATAATTTTTAGCTTAAATAAATAAATTTTTATTTTCAACTCAAATATCAATTAACTTCAACATTTAACCTAAAATAAAAAATATTGTTAATTTTAACTCAAGACAATAAAAAAATATATACATATTCAAGCACAAAAAAACATATTTATACTTTTAAAATAAAAAACAAACATTATTTTACTTTTAGCTTAAAACAATGATTTACTATAATTTTACCATAAAACCAACGTATTTTATATTTCAAAACAAAATCAAGCAACAAACCTTTACTTGCTAATATTCGTTCATGTGGTTATATGGCATTCGCAACCGCTTCAACGGATATTGCGGCTAATAACATGTCAGGTGAAGAATAGATCACTCTCGCTTTAAGATTCCTTTTAACCTTGAAAATAAATCAGTGTGCAAAATTACAAGACAAATCGGTACTACTCAACTACTTCGGACTACAAAAGTACTCATATAGGACGAAGCAACTACTTCGGACTACAAAAGTAAACATATAGGACGAAGCGTTGATGACTAAATAAGATGCGTTGGAGGCAGTTGACCGTACAATGAAACATATCACTGGGTTGAGGCTCCCATTTATTGGAAAGATAATGGTTTTGAGAGGTGATTTCGGACAAGTGTTGACGGTCGTGAGACGTGGAACACAAGCACAGACTGTGAATTCTAACATACAAATGTCGCCTCTTTGGAACACAAACACAAACTAAGCACGAAAACTTTATTCATATCCCTGATGATATCGTAATTCCCTTTACTGAAAAAGAAAGCCATTGAATGCTTTGATTTGTGCAATCTTCCATGCTTGGAAATTAATAGAATTAAATCATATTATATTATTTTGCGCGCAATATTATCTACAAGAAATGATAGTGTCGATAAGATTAATGATTATTTGATCAGCCAATTACACGGAGAATAGAGAATTTACTATAGTTTTGCTAAAGTCATAGACAATATAAATAACGTCTATCTTGTGTAATTCTTGAACACATTCAATGTTAGCGATATATAAAGAAGCGTTACACGATTAATAATACACAATCGGTCATGTGTTCTTGTACATTTGTAAAGAATTCTAACTTTTCATTTTTAATTCTTATTGAATTCGTTTATGCTAGAATGACTCTTATTGATAATCGTTTATATATAGTAAAATATTTACATAAAAGAACTAATCATCTCTAGAAACTAATTTCTAAAAAACCAATTCGCACACATCGTTTGACACGGGTAAACAGCTAGTATATATGTTATGTCATAAATTGTGGTTTATACTTTACTTTTCATAATCTTTTAGAGTTCTCGGTCTTGGACCCAAAACACCATGTTTTGGTGTTGTTTGGACCGAAATCACATGTGATTTCGGTTAGGCTTAATATTGTTTTGTTTGGGTTTTGGGTTGGGCCTTTGTTATTAGGTCTAGGTAAATATAGCGTTATTTTAGCCTTGTAAAGGGTGAGAGACGTTTTTTGGGTGATCCATAAGCTAACAACACGTTCAAGAGAGAAACAGAGAGAAAACAAAGTGTAATCTTGAATCTTATGTACCCGACTATTCATCTATAATAGTGTGCATTGAAGATTAATCACCTTGTTCTTATTCCATATTACATCTTGCATCATTCACTAGATTTGGATTCTGTACCATCATAGTGAAATCGATTGATACATAGTGATTTGGAGCTTTACAATTGTAACGCCCGCAAATCCGGGCTAGTCAAATTAGAGGCAATAGGGGTCGAAAACGACTTTTCGACAAAAGATTATTTAGAATAAATAATCTTAACCAAGTTGTAGAGTATGTCACAAGGTTTCCGTACATAAAAAGAACGCCGAAATCCGAGTTATAACGAAGAAGTTATGACCCGTTGAAGTTTCGCGACGGAACCGGCACGATACCGGGAAGCGTAAATAATGAATTTACGATAGAGCGAGATTTAGCCTTAGCGATCTAAATGAGAGTCGTAGAGTATGTTACACTAAGAACATCGATAAAAAGAACGCCCAAATCTGATTTCGTATGAAGAAGTTATGATTTTTCGAAGTTTCGGATTAGCAGTGTACAGCCCGAGATTCGAATATTAGATCGAGCGATTTTTAGCCGACACAACCTGAACGAGAATCGAAGATCTTGTTAAGAGTAGCGTAACGAGAAAAAGATGGGCGAAAACGGATGTCGGATGAAGAAGTTATGAGGATTTAACGGACCAATCTTGTCCCGGCCCGTTAATAATATAAAATTTAAAATCAAGCCAAAATTAGCCAACGGAGTCTAAACGAAAGTTGTAGAGTACCTTCCCACCTTCGCGTGGATATAAAGAACGTCAAAAACGGAGTTCGTATGAGAAAGTTACGAATTTTTCAAGTTGAAGCATGACTCTACAAAGTCTGTTGCGAGGTTGATGACGTGGCTGCATCTGGGCCGCCCATCGCTGATGAAGGAACGCGCTTCGGATCTTGACACGTCGCCCTTTGCATACGCCCCGCGTCCGAGGTCAGTACGCCCCGCGTACCCTCGCCTTATCTCTTCCGATGTTGCGAGCCAGCTGGTGCGAAGCTGGCACTCTTATCCGATGGCTACGCCCCGCGTAGGTCCGAGGTACGCCCAGCGTACCGAGGCCTCGCAGGGTTATAAAAGGGGGCCGATGATCCTTCATTTTTCACACCTTTTTCACTTCTCTCTCTAACTTCTTTCTCTCTCTAAGTGCTATAAACCTCCCCTAAGCCCTAGTTAAACCCCTAGCACCCTAAGGAAGTCCCGAGGCTCCCGGAGTCCCGAGAAAAAGGAGTTTTTCGGTTTCGAAACGTTGCTCCAATTAAGTCCCGGTTTTCGATAAAATTCGTTGTAAGTATGCTACGCTTACGCAATTTTTAATATAGCTTTCATATAATTATAGGAATGTTATTAGGTCCTTAAAATAATTATTTGGGCTATTAAAATGAGTTATATCGAGTATTATTAACACTTAATAATACTCGGACTAATGAATTTGTCGCGGTTATCGTTAAACTAAACCCTAGTGGTATCGATACTAGGTTTTATCGAAGGAATATCGTTTTGAGAGTATCGAAGCGCTGTCCGAGTGCTGAGTCACCACCTAATCAAGTGAGTGCATAGTCCCTTTCATCTTACACATAGATATGAAGTATTTTATATAAATTACGTGCTATGTGTGCATATTATCTGAATACTTCTTGTCTATGTTGGATGAACGTTTTATATATGTTTTAAAGGATTTAAACTGTATAACGTATTTTATATATACGAATATGTTGGGTATGATGATGGGTAGATGAATGATGAGAGATAGAAGATGGCGTGAGTATACATTGGCAGCTATAGACTTAGTGCCTATGGGACAAACACCGGTAGCTATGGACTTAGTACCTGTTAGACGTTGGTAGCTATGGATTTAGTACCTGTTAGAAATTGGTAGCTATGGACTTAGTACCTATTAGTTAGACGCTTATAGCTATGGATTTAGTACCTATAGGAATTGGTAGCTATGGACTTAGTACCTGTTGAACACTGGTAGCTATGGATTTAGTACCTGATGAGTAGGATATAGCAGCTATGGAATTAGTGCTTTACGAACGAACATCGGCAGCTATGGATTTAGTGCCAGTCTTATAACCTTGGAAGTAAGGGACTTCAGAATAAACAAATGCAGGATAGATGACTCTTAGGTGAAATTCTTAAGAGTAAAGAAGATAACGGGGATGGGTAATTGGGTTAATTGTTTGATGATTGAACATAACAATTATATTATTGTGGGTTGAAAACCCTATGTACTCACCAGGTTTCCCAACCTGACCCACTCAGTTTATGTATATCACAGGTGATGAAGTGAAGTGACATTACACTGAGAGATTTAAAGAGATGTAGATCACTAGTGTAAATCATTGTAAGTTCTGTTTATGCTTATGTTTCGGTATTAACGATGACATCCCAAACGTTTTAAAATGAAATAAATACGTTTCTTTGAAAAATTTTTAATAACGTATTTACTATGTTTTTCTGGGAACAAATTCGGCAACCTTTTAATGAAATGAAGTACTCTGATTTTTATAAAGCATAAACAAAATCGGTCTTTTCTGGCCGTGATTTTGGGGATGTCACAGTTGGTATCAGAGCATTAGTTTAAGCGAACTAGGAATATGGATTTATTTGTAGACTTAAACTTAGAATGCTAAGCGATGATTGTGAGGTGTGAGCACTATCTTATTTTAGGAATGATGCCTAAATTGCTTTTATGTACTAAATGCTTTGTGCATGATATGTTGTTATTTGTTCGGATCTATGGTCTATTGCCGACCGGATCTGGAAACCTTATGTGTTTAGGATTCTAAGCGTTTAACTACGATATTAGAACTAGCATATAAACGTTTTGGGGTGATAAGGATGATTTAAGACGTCAATCCTAAATTAAGATCTAGATTCACCTTATTCGGTGTATAGATTAAAATGGCAAGAACCCGTAGTGGAGCTGGGAATGCAAATGGAGATAGGAACCAACCCCCAGTGGTTCAGCAAATACCTGTTGTTGAAGAAGTTGCACATGAGCCAGTCACCATGGCTGGAGTTCAAGCCATGATTTGGGCTATGTTAGCTGAACAAAGGGAAGAAATGAGACGGATGTTGAATAGGGACGAACCTACCGTACATGTTGAACCGACGGAGCCAGTTCCCGAGCAATCTGAGGAAGGGAACTACAGCCGCCAAGTGAGTCAAGTAGGGACTCAAGGTGAGAAAAGGGATGGCCCAGAAGGGAGAAACAACAAGGATGGGCGGATGTACAAGAATTTCTTGGGTGCGAAACCACCAAGTCTCTCAGGAAGCCCAAAGCCTGTTGAGATTATGGATTGGATCACCGAGATGGAAATGGTGTTTGAAAGCTGCGACTGCAGCGAGAAGCAAAAGACTGTCTTCGTTGTGAGACAATTAAAAACTGGAGTGTTGAGCTGGTGGAAGCTATTGGCAGATACGATGCCACGAGGAGAAGCCTTAAGGATGTCATGGGAAGAGTTTTTGGAACAGTTGAAAATGCAGTACTGCTCGGAGATAGATCTGATAGACCTAAACAACGAGTTTCAAAACCTGAAGAAAGGGAATATGAGTGTTGATGAGTATGCCACCGCATTCACCGAGAGGATGAAGCTATTCCCCTACTTGGTGCCTACTGAACTCTCCAAGATTGATAGGTTTGCTAATGGACTGCCCACTGACTTTGGCCCAATGGTCAAAATGGCAACTACCTTGAAAGCAGCTGTGAGGGCAGCTAAGAACGTAGAGGCCCAGATAAGAGAAAAAGGTCTAGAAAAAGATAAGGCAGGAGAGAGAAGCGGAAGTTTGAAGGATCTTCAAGGTCCAACAAGGAAAACAAATTCTCAAGGCTTGGAGGAGGAAATGGAGGTGAAGCGAGATGGTGTGATAAATGCAAAAGAAGCACGGAGGGAAGTGCAACGAAGAACTGACTTGTTACAAGTGTGGGAGGACTGGTCACTATTCCAAAGACTGCACACATGATGATAAAGTATGCTACGGATGTGGAGGCAAGGGGCACATGTCCAGAGACTGCCCAATGAAAAATAAAGCAGCAAGACCAGAAACGCCACCAAGGCCAAGGGAATTTCACATGATCCTCGACGAAGCAGAAAACCGTGCGAGGAATCAAGGATGAGGACTTCATATCGGAAGATCAAGTTATGTATTAGCCATAGTATTTTATGATGTAGCCTATTAGAGGCATAGTCCAGGGTGAACTTGAACACCTATGTAATCGTTTCAAGAAATAATATAAAACCTTCGTTTTGTTATCTGATGTGTTGAATGATTGTGTGATTTGTTGCATGGTGACTTGAGAAACTGCGAGACAATACTTGGGACGAGTATGAGTAGGTGTGAATGGTAGTAGAGGCCTATACTACCGGAAGCACACGACTCACACTTGGATCAGGGAAAGTCACAAGGTCACCGAGAAGCTAGAAATTGATTTCGTTTTATTCAAGTATGTCATTACCATTGTTTCGGTAATGACTAAGAAGATTGCTGATATTCCGACCCTAGTGGTCATATCCCATTGAGTCCGACTACGATGAATAGGTTACGTGGTTCAGAGAACCAAGTTTGATGAAGCGTCCGACTTAAACCAAACGATTAGAATCAAAGCGATCAATAGAAATATTGTGCTCGTTGTTAAAAGAAGTTGATAGCTAGAAATGCCAAATGTTAAAGTGTGATTATATCACATTAGAACATGAAGGAAGGCATAACTTGTTTTAGAATTTAACTCTAAGAGACCTAAGTCTAAGTGTTGCAACATACGATGATAGGTCATTAGAATATGACACATCGATCCATAGTAGTAATAAAAGAAATCATCTCAAGTTCATATCCAGTAAGGATTGAGATTGTGACTTGAAGGTCATAATTGGGAGTCTAGCCTGTGGTAGAGATTCAGGTGCACGATCAAATACTCTTACAGTCAATGAGATTAAGAGAAAGACTTGAAGGAATGTAGAAGTTATAATTATTACCTAGGATGAAGAGATGACGTATGGAGTCATTATACAACCCTGTTTCGTTGATGATTCTGGGACGTAATCATCCTAAGGGGGAGATAATTGTAACGCCCGCAAATCCGGGCTAGTCAAATTAGAGGCAATAGGGGTCGAAAACGACTTTTCGACAAAAGATTATTTAGAATAAATAATCTTAACCAAGTTGTAGAGTATGTCACAAGGTTTCCGCACATAAAAAGAACGCCGAAATCCGAGTTATAACGAAGAAGTTACGACCCGTTGAAGTTTCGCGACGGAACCGGCACGATACCGGGAAGCGTAAATAGTGAATATACGATAGAGCGAGATTTAGCCTTAGCGAGCTAAACGAAAGTCATAGAACATGTTAAACTAAGAACATCGATAAAAAGAACGCCCAAATCTGACTTCGTATGAAGAAGTTATGATTTTTCGAAGTTTCGGATTAGTAGTGTACAGCCCGAGATTTGAATATTAGATCGAGCGATTTTTAGCCGACACGACCTGAACGAGAATCGAAGATCTCGTTAAGAGTAGCGTAACGAGAAAAAGATGGGCGAAAACGGATGTCGGATGAAGAAGTTATGAGGATTTAACGGACCAATCCTGTCCCAGCCCGTTAATAATATAAAATTTAAAATCGAGCCAAAATTAGCCGACAGGGTCTAAACGAAAGTTGTAGAGTACATTCCCACCTTTTTGTGGATATAAAGAACGTCAAAAACGGAGTTCGTATGAGAAAGTTATGAATTTTTAAAGTCGAAGCATGAATCTACGAAGTCTGTTGCGAGGTTGATGACGTGGCTGCATCTGGGCCGCCCATCGCTGATGAAGGAACGCGCTTCGGATCTTGACACGTCGCCCTTCGCATACGCCCCACGTCCGAGGTCAGTACGCCCCGCGTACCCTCGCCTTATCTCTTCCGATGTTGCGAGCCTGCTGGTGCGAAGCTGGCACTCTTATCTGATGGCTACGCCCCGCGTAGGTCCGAGGTACGCCCAGCGTACCGAGGCCTCGCAGGGCTATAAAAGGGGCCCGATGATCCTTCATTTTTCACACCTTTTTCACTTCTCTCTCTAACTTCTTTCTCTCTCTAAGTGCTATAAACCTCCCCTAAACCCTAGTTAAACCCCTAGCACCCTAAGGAAGCCCCGAGGCTCCCGGAGTCCCGAGAAAAAGGAGTTTTTCGGTTTCGAAACGTTGCTCCAATTAAGTCCCGGTTTTTGATAAAATTCGCTGTAAGTGTGCTACGCTTACGCAATTTTTAATATAGCTTTCATATAATTATAGGAATGTTATTAGGTCCTTAAAATAATTATTTGGGCTATTAAAATGAGTTATATCGAGTATTATTAACACTTAATAATACTCGGACTAATGAATTTGTCGCGGTTATAGTTAAACTAAACCCTAGTGGTATCGATACTAGGTTTTATCGAAGGAATATCGTTTTGAGAGTATCGAAGCGCTGTCCGAGTGCTGAGTCACCACCTAATCAAGTGAGTGCATAGTCCCTTTCATCTTACACATAGATATGAAGTATTTTATATAAATTACGTGCTATGTGTGCATATTATCTGAATACTTCTTGTCTATGCTGGATGAACGTTTTATATATGTTTTAAAGGATTTAAACTGTATAACGTATTTTATATATACGAATATGTTGGGTATGATGATGGGTAGATGAATGATGAGAGATAGAAGATGACGTGAGTATACATTGGCAGCTATAGACTTAGTGCCTATGGGACAAACACCGGTAGCTATGGACTTAGTACCTGTTAGACGTTGGTAGCTATGGATTTAGTACCTGTTAGAAATTGGTAGCTATGGACTTAGTACCTATTAGTTAGACGCTTATAGCTATGGATTTAGTACCTATAGGAATTGGTAGCTATGGACTTAGTACCTGTTGAACACTGGTAGCTATGGATTTAGTACCTGATGAGTAGGATATAGCAGCTATGGAATTAGTGCTTTACGAACGAACATCGGCAGCTATGGATTTAGTGCCAGTCTTATAACCTTGGAAGTAAGGGACTTCAGAATAAACAAATGCAGGATAGATGACTCTTAGGTGAAATTCTTAAGAGTAAAGAAGATAACGGGGATGGGTAATTGGGTTAATTGTTTGATGATTGAACATAACAATTATATTATTGTGGGTTGAAAACCCTATGTACTCACCAGGTTTCCCAACCTGACCCACTCAGTTTATGTATATCACAGGTGATGAAGTGAAGTGACATTACACTGAGAGATTTAAAGAGATGTAGATCACTAGTGTAAATCATTGTAAGTTCTGTTTATGCTTATGTTTCGGTATTAACGATGACATCCCAAACGTTTTAAAATGAAATAAATACGTTTCTTCGAAAATGTTTTAATAACGTATTTACTATGTTTTTCTGGGAACAAATTCGGCAACCTTTTTATGAAATGAAGTACTCTGATTTTTATAAAGCATAAACAAAATCGGTCTTTTCTGACCGTGATTTTGGGGATGTCACTACAATTGGTATCAGAGCTAAGGATTGGTATCAATTGGGTTATTGCAAAATATTAAGAGTTTCTTGAATTTTTTCTTGGATTCCGGGTGTTTTTGATTTATTTTTTACTAAATTTCAGCTGTTTGTCTTTTGTGTTCTTCATATTTTTGAGTTTTTGATCGATTTTAGCCTTAAAATTGGAAAATTTTCGTGTTTTTGGCAAGTTTTGGGTGTTTTTTTGTCGAAATTTGCGAGGTCACGTTCATATAATGGTGACTGGAATGCTAAAAAGGGCAAGAATCAAACTCCCAAGAACAAGAACGGAATGTCTGACAAGATGCCAAATTTAAGAGATGGTTCAGTCAAACCAAGATCAGTTAGGTCGACGTCATCTCAGCGATCGGTTTCTAGCTCTAAAGCAAGTGTTGAGGCATCCCTCCAATCAAACAAGAAATGGGTTAAACTGGACTACAAATAGGTACCAAAAATTTACACTCCTAAATCATCTAATGATTCTAACATATCTTCATCTTCTATGTGTGATAAACAAGATATGTCATGGGAAAGAGTATCTTACATAGATGATAAAGGTCAACCCAACTTCAAAATGGACTGGGTTCCAAAAAGCAACTAATCTCGCACTCTGTGCTAGAGCAGCTATGAAGGAATATCATCAGACTTCGGTAAGTTGACAGTGGCCGTTCCAGACACATTATAAGAGACATCTCTCAACTACATTACAATCAGAACTTTAATTAAGAGTATGTGTCCTTTGCGGGAAGGAGGAAAGGATCACAAATGGGGATCGTACTTAACGATGTAAAGAGTTTTTGAATCTTTTAAACTTCATTCCAGAATTGAAACACAGCTAAGACTGAATAAGCTGCTGTATCTGCATGTTGTTCTCAGATCATCCAGATGCAACTTAAATTGCTGAATTACAGTTTGATTTTTCTTCTCGATACTCCTGAGTTTTCTTAAAAATGATTCGTTTGTTTAAATTTGCATATTTGTTTTATTTCTTTTCTTCCCCGTGCACAAATTAAAGGGGAGAAATCAAAATACAAAAAAATTAAAATAAAAAAAAAATATGTTTTCTTTCGTAAGTATTTTTTTGGGAAGTGATATGAAGTTTAGTGTTAAAGGGAAATCTAAAATCCGTGTAATGAACTAAAGCTAAATTGTTTAGACTCTATGTTCACTGTGCTGGTAGGCGCGAATGATTCAAAAGGACTAGACATAGCTGACAATGAAAGGACTTGACAATGTTAACTCATCTAGACTTAGATAGCTACATTTGGTCTGACCATACGATGCTTGGATAGATTGAGCAGTGAGATAAACAAGGGATCCTACGAGATACATTAAAGTTACTTATCATCTAGAACTGTGGCTCAACACTTCTTTGATGTACGGACTTATGTCCTTAATTCTAGTACTGATAAGGTGACTGTGGGGTTCCGATAAGGTAGGTCTGTATGAAATTGTTTTTCTTTCTTATCCTCCATGTCAGTCATATGTTGCCCCCTTTACGTGATCAGAAGATCCGACCAGGGACAAAACATATGCACCTCTATTTCTATACATCTCTATCTACGCTTCTCTCTATCTATCTATGTCAGTCATATGTTGTCCCCTTTGTGTGATCGGAAGATCTGACCTAGGAAACAACATATGCACCGTTCTATCTCTCTATTCCTCTATCTATGTTAGTTATATGTTGTCCCTCAGTGTGATTGAAAGAGATCCAACCTATGATACAACATATACATCTATATATCTATCTTCTCTCTCAATTAATTGAACACTCACCTAAAGTAAAGAGCTCTTTGGAATTCCTTGATTGCTAGAGTATATCGTGAACTGGGGAACACGTTCTAGTTAGCTTAAAATTGAAATGGTTCATGATTAAAGGTTGTCTGTAAATCTCGTTGCTGAATTTAAGTGGACAACAATATCTTTGGTCGTCGTCAGCAAAATGGTCTATTTAGGAATATTATTTAGGGATATCATCACAATGTCTTGTCATTTATAATCTTTCAAACTTGTCAATATCCTTTGTGTTTAAGTAGACCTCAATATTGGTGATTGACTATAGCTAAACATGCAGGTCTATGCTGATAAACATTATTAAATTGCCTGACAACTTTGATTACAAAAGTTTTTAAATTTAGTTATTATTTTTTTTTTGTTAGATTTGCTCATGTTTTTCCTCTATGCACAAATTTAGGGGGAATTAAAAAAAAATCAAACAAAAATCATAAAATGTAAAAAATCCAAAAATATGTTTATTTCTGTTTTTTTATTTCTATTATGAAAAAATAAAAAAAAATCCAAAAATATTTTATTTTGAGTGTGTTTTTAATTTTAGTTTTATTTCTTAGTTATTTCTATTGTTCACTATGTTTATTTTTACTCTTATTTTTATCTTAAAGTTTCGGTTGTCTTAAAATCGAATTCATAAGAAGAAGATATTCAAGGAGGCTATATCGGAAATTTAAAAGAAGAAGAGACTCAAGGAGACTATATCAGAATTTTCTAAGAAAGGAGAAGAAACTTGGAAAAGAGTTCATGGTCATTAAACTTCACTCTATTTTCTCAAGGAATTGAAGGATTGAAACTCTACAAATTGTCTGTTAGGCAGTATCTTTCTAAGAACTGTCGTATTTAAGGAATTAAAAGTCAGAAACTATATAGATGTCATGGCACTAGGGCGATGCACCTCGCAAGGAGCAACGGTGATCATTAAAGAACTTCATTCAAAGGAACTTGAAGTGGAGATTATTTTTCAACATTCAATCTTTCAACCCCAGAAGCAAGATGAAGTTGTACTTGAAGTTATGTGACAAATTGCATTGAAGCCTCCTCAATCAATTTGTTGCTATCAATGAACTTGTTGAAGTGATCAAGAAGAATCAGTCTCTCTATCATTATCTCTGAAGTGTTTTAAAGCTGAAATTGTTGATTTTCAAGAACCTCCACAAGAAGCCTCTACACCCAATGTGTGTTCAAGTTCAAGTCTTTGAAGGAACTCCAATTGTTCAAGATAAAGTCATTCACGTAGAAATTCATATGTTCATCTTGAATTTGTGAAGAAATCAATGATAAAAGTTGAAGTCAAGAACGAAGAGAAGGTTAAAGAGAAAAGAAAGCTATAAACCAAGGGGAAATTGTTAGGTCATAAATTGTGGTTTATACTTTGCTTTTCATAAGCTTTTAGAGTTCTCAATCTTGGACCGAAAACACTATGTTTTGGTGCTGTTTGGACCGAAATCACATGTGATTTCGGTTAGGTTTAATATTGTTTTGCTTGGGTTTCGGGTTGGCCCTTTGTTATTAGGTCTAGGTATCTATAGTGTTATTTTAGGCTTGTAAATGGTGAGAGAAGTTTTTGGGGTGCTCCATAAGCTAAGAACACGTTCAAGAGAGAAATAGACAGAAAACAAAGTGTAATCGTGAATCTTATGTACCCGACTATTCATTTATAATAGTGTGCATTGAAGATTAATCATCATGTTCTTATTCCATATTACATCTTGCATCATTCACTAGATTGGGATTCCGCACCATCATAGTGAAATCGATTGATACATAGTGATTTGGAGTTTTACAATATATATATATATATATATATATATATATTATGTTTTTAGTACAAATTAAAAAAAATAAGATCTAAATAGTAGCACCTAGTTGTTTTTTATCACATAATTCCCATCAGACTGGGAAAAAATTACCCATTAGTTAACTTTAATGGATGTGGCTAGGGGTATGCGTGGTGCGGTTTGGTGTGGTTAAGAGTCAAAACCACAAACCACAAAACATATGTGGTTTGAGTTTTTTGTAGTCCACAAACCGCACTGCAAAGATTGAGAACGCGAGAACACCTATCAACCAACCGTTTAAGGAGGACAAATGAGTAATTTTGAATTTAATATAATTAATAATTCATATATTAGCCATTATTTGGTGCCTACAATCAAGGGATATTCCATAAATATTGTGGATTGGCTGATACGGTTTCTATCTTATTGAAAACTAACAAATAAGAAAGTCAATCGAAGAGTATTTGTCGATCGATAATTGCATCAAGAACATCGATTATCATGCAATCTAAGAACTGATATGTTTGAATATCAAAATTAAAATCAAAGATGGAATGGTTTGATGATAGTGGCGACGATAATGATCAATTTGGCGATCAATCAATCAACAAAAAACAATACTATGATTACGTCAGTGAAGACGATAATGATCAATCGGACTATCAATCAAGTGGAAGAAATCAATACTCTGATCATGCGAGTGAAGGTAACATTATCAATATCAGTTACATACAAGTCATGTCTTGTTATAAAATAAAAACCACACTTCATTAATATTGCTATTTTCTTTTCAATTCGTGTATTATAATCAACAATGAACTAGATGATTCATCGTTATACACATGTTCATTATTTTCAATTGATTAAATACTTTAATGTTGTTTATTGTTAAATACTTGTTTAGTATGATCAAATTATTAACTACCTCATGAATAAGTAATGAATCTGAATGTATATTATGTCCCATGATGAATTGTTTACGTTAATATAAAGTTGTTTTTCTGTTATTTTATTGCAATTCGTGTATTATAATCAACAATGAAGTATATTGTTCATCTTGTACACCTGTTAATTATTTTCAATTGATTAAATACTTCAACGTTGATTATTGTTAAATACATGTTGATTATGATCAAATTATTATCTAGTCCATGAATAAGGAATGAATCGGAATGTATATTATGTCCCATGATGAAGTGTTTACATTAATATAAAGTTTTTTTTTGTTTATTGGTTTTGTTGTCCAAAAAAATAGGTATAAATGGATCTGATTCTAATGAAAAATCATTCAATAGTAATGTTGTTGACTCACCTAGTGGAAAAACGAAGTTGTGGAAACCTGTTGTTCCTAAAGAATTTATGCCAGATATAGATGCTACTTATCAATCATTGTAGGAGGCGGTGGAAATGTATAAATTATATGCATATAAAGCAGGTTTTGGGGTCAGTTTAAATACAATAAAGAGGTTTGGGACAAAACCCTTAAATTAAGGTATGTAGTGTGCAGCAAAATGGGTAAAATACCTAACAGATCAACTGACACTTTGGATTCTGAAGGAAGTGGTAGGAATAAACGAAACTCAAACTTCAGAATCATGGACTGCAAGGCATTGATAAAGTTTGAAGAGAAGAGAAGCACTACTACATATGGGAACTAATGCTTGTAAAATATATTAGTTCGAAGAGAAGCACAACCACCCCATAGATACTAAAGAAGAAAGACGGTATTCCAAACATGCACGAAAACTTAGTTATAAAGACAAGGATTTTATAGTGCGTTTCGCAACATTTAACATTGGTGCAACAAAGGCACATAAGTTACAAGTTAGTTTGCAAGGAGGTTATGAAAATGTTGGCCCTGAAGTCATTGATTATAAAAATTTTAGAAGGAAGATGGAAAACATTATAGGTAACAAAGATGCAGAGCTGGTTGTTGAAAAAATGAACATGAGGAAAGATGAGTTATTGAATTACACATTTGAGTATAAATGTGTTAATAGTGTGTTAAACACAATGTTTTGGGCGGATGAAACCGATAAGTTATATTACAAGGAGTTTGGAGACATGATCTCATTTGATGCTACATTCCAAACAAATAAATATGATGTTATAGTTTTATATTTTTTACTTTAATTATAATTATTGTCATTTTATTTAGTTTTTAATAACCAGTGAATCTGTTTTTAATTAATTTTTAATACAATCATTTGGTTGTTTGAATCTTTTTTGAAAGCTCGCGGAAAACACCCTCAATTAGTATTAACAAACCAAGATCCAGCTGTTATACTGGCATTTGAAGCAATATTTCCTGGTTCTAATGACAGGTTATGTATGTGATACATTATGAAAAAACTACAAGCAAAGGTACGTATATTTAATTCATTGTTAGACAAAAGTACTGAATATTCACAAATGATATAACCATTAAACTATTTAATTGATTATAAAATCACTGCAATTACTTACTAGTTGGTTTAATCACGAGTAACCTGTTTATTCAATAGTGATTACAAAAGTTTCCGTTTTCACGCAAAGGATTAGCACAAAACATGTTTATTCGCAAATCATCTTATCAACATGTAATGTTTTTTTAGGTTTCAACCAATTTTTTGAAAAACACTGATTTTCGAAAGCATTTTACTAAGCTTGTTTTGAATGTCTATATAGAGCCTAAATTCTTTGAATAAAGATGGAAAGTTCTTATGAGAAACTTTAAACTACAAGACAAAAGATGATTCAAAGACATGTACAAAGATCGAAAGCTTTGGATTCCAGTTTATTTTAATGACATGTCACTACATGGTCTGATGAAAACTACTTCAAGGTATTAATGTGTAAAGTTTTTTTTAGTAAATACTCTAACTCTGGTAATTTGCTTATTTATTTAATGATGAACTACAACACCGCAATTGGAAAGCAGCGAAATGGTCAAGAGAAACTAGAACATGATACAAAAAAGGCAAACCATGAACTAACACTTCCAACTAGATTAGTAGAACATGCAGTAGCGGTTTACACTAAAACACTTTTCTATGAGGTCAAAAAAGAAATATTTAAAGCAGCTTGGTACTATTCTATTGATAGTGTGGAAATGGTAGATGGGTGGTAAGTTGTTATGATGACACAAAATGATAAGAGTAAACAATTGAAGATAAAATGCAAGATATTTTTCATATTTGACATCATATTCATTGATGATTATAGATGTATATATTTCATTATTTATGAATAAATAGTACTTGTTTTAATATTGTGTAATAATGTAGCACCTGGTTCCTGGTATGTATTTTATTTAAGTATTTTGCATTTTTGCCTTGGGACTCGGCGAGTTGAAGGCCCAACTCGTCGAGTAGAAGCGGATTTGATATGAGATTTAAATGACGGACTCGTCGAGTCGGCTTCCAGACTCGACAAGTAGACTCTGACTGGACAAACCCCTAATCTAAGGGTTTGCACCCTATTTAAGCATCTCATCCAGCCACCCTTCTTCCTTATAGCTTCCAGAAAACCCCCATAGCAAACCCTAACCGTTGTGTGAAGAGCAAAGGCATTTGTGGTGCTTTTTGGTGATTTTGATCACAAGGAAGAAGGAAGGGCCTAGAGGGGTCAAGATAAGACCAAGGGAGTTCAATTTTGTGCAACATTTGCAGTTCCTAGAAGGTATAAAGTCAATACCTTGCTTGTTCATTTGCTCGATCCCATTTTTTGGGAGATTTAGGGCTTTCATAAGCCATTCTTGGTAACCAACCATGATTGCAAGCATGGTTGGGGGTTGAGGCTTCGGATCTAGGTCCATGAAGGAGTTACAAGGTAGAAAAGGGTGTCTTTTGCACCCATGGAAGCCCTCATGCAACTTAAGAGTCTCTTTTAGAGCCTTTTAGGCTCAAAGTCCCACGCATGCACGTAAAGTTCGTGACTTTACATGCTAGATCGAGTTTAGGGACCTAGATCTATCATTTGGACAAGAGTTGTACACCAGAAATCAAAGAAATAGACTTGGACAGTATCGACTCGGCGATTCGTTCTTGGGACTCGGCGAGTCCGAGGTTAGGCTTCCCTTTTGTGTGGTGATTCAAAGAGACCCGGTTGAGTGTCAGAAAGGTTTTAAAGGGTCCAAGGGAGTGACCCAAACGTATTGGGATAAGCCATAGTTCTGGAGTTCATAGGACTCGGCGAGTCCAAGGCAATCTCCCAACTCTTGAAGATGAACTCGGCGAGTCGAGGACAGGACTTATTCATAGGATGGAGATGAACTCGATGAGTTGTTCATACAACTCGACGAGTCGGATGAAGGTTCATTCGAGGTTATCTTAGAAGAAGAACTCGTCGAGTCATTGCCAAACTCGACGAGTAGAGTCGTGAAGAAGGACAGATGAAAGGATAGGGACTCGACGAGTTGGCAGCCCAACTCGGCGAGTCGGGTCAAATGGAAGTTGACTTTGACTTTGACTTGGACTTGGTCAAGGGTAAAATAGTCATTTTACCCTAAGAATAGATATCAGATTCCGACTGAGTGTTTTATGGGGATTATAGTCGGAGGATTTCCGAAGCAGCAGCAGGCAGATATTTCTTGCACAGATTATCAGCAGCTACTCGTACGAGGTGAGTTACCTTCCCCAGTAGCGGTGGGTCTACAGCCACAATGTCGGCCCACCAGTAGGAGATGTATGTTAGATGATTGTCTTTGTGATATTCATCTAGGTTTGCTACTACCTGATATGTTATGTGCTAGTATGATATGATGTTATATGCCAGTAGCATTAAGGGAGATAGTCCCCAAGATTTCCGGTTGATAGGGCCAAAGAGGGGTAGTCATACCCAGTTATACTAGATAGAATATGATTATGTGATACATGTTATATGGTAGTAGTAGTAGTAGAGGGGTGAAATAGTCCCCAGTATCTCGTCGACAGGACCGAAGGGGTAGGCCAAGACCCAGATATGCTAGGTAGTATCCGGTCGACAGGACCAAAGGGGTAGGCCAGCACCCAGATATGCTAGGTAGTATCCGGTCGACAGAACCGAAGGGGTAGTCCAGCACCCATATATATACTAGACAGTATCCGGTCGACAGGACCGAAGGGGTAGGTCGGGCACCCAGATATGCCGGACAGTATATACGTGTTATGTGATTGTAAGTATGTGGTACGATGGGGGAACTCACTAAGCTTTGTGCTTATAGTTTATAGTTTTGGTTTTAGGTACCTCTTCAGCGAAGGTGAAGGAGCTGGCGTGGTAGCTGCACATCATACACACACGCATTGATTTTCCGCACTTGAGATATTCTGGGATTGTACTCTGACATGTTGCTATTTTATGATTTGGGTTTTCAGACATGATATATTGATTTACAAAATGATATATTTTTACGTAGTTTTCTTATGAATGTTTTTATAATCAGTTAATTAAAATGATTTTTTTTTTACTCGAAATTTGGGATGTTACAAATAACCACCAACTAATATGTTAATTCAACCACTTACTGACATATCATATTTTTCATTTACAATATAGGTTGAACTAAAATTGCCTGAAAAATAAGTTAATGTCCGTGCAATCATTTTATACGTACATGCATTTTGTGTTGACATATTTTTATTGTCTTGAAGAACAACCATATTGAAGAGATTCCAGAGAAGTATATTCTTAGAAAATGGAGAAGGGATGCAATTTCCAGCCATTTGCTTGCCATGAAACATGTTTCTACGAAAACTGAAGATGACAACTTTAAACTTCTAACACAGGCTTGCAGTAATATTGAATATTGCATGGATCGTTTCAAAAGAAGTAAGGAGAAATTGTTGGCTTTTGTTGAGAACACACATATCTTCAGGCAGGCAACAATGGAATTTGGTTGTTCAAACTAATCATCATCTGATAATGAAGAAGAAGAAATCATTCGGATGCTAGGAATACATAGCATTCCTAAAAAAATAAATATCCATCCACCTTCAGCAATACGTACCAAAGGGAGTGGAAGTAAGAAAAGAATGGTTAGTTCCACTAAGAAAGTTGTTGCAGCTGCAAAGAAAAAAACTAGAATTTGCACAGGTTGCAATCAATATGTTAACCATAATTAGAGGATTTGCAAAGTCAGACTTGCATGAGATTCAAGACAACCTTAAAATGGCCCATTAATTTGCGCAAGTGATTCACTTTTTTTATTAGATTTATGAATAAGAAGATGGTTCTTTGAGTCAATATGCTATTTTGTTTTAAAACACTTTTATATCATTTATGGATTTATTTCATGTTTGTTTGTTGATATATTATTTCATGTTTGTTTGTTGATATATTATTTCATGTTCTTTTGTTGATATAGTTTATTCATAACTTTAACAGCATTCATTTTCAACTTTTGTTAAATTCAATAATGAATACTATTTTAAAATCATCATTGAATCATACTTTAAACTGCAATTTACTTTAAAAAACCAAATCATAACAGAATAATGTTGTCAAAAAAAGTTAACATACGTATACATAATACTTCCATATTAATTTATTCCCTAGTTATGATTTTATATGGAAAACCCTAGAACCCAGGAGCTCTATTTTGGACAATGATAGGGCGCGTATTTTGACTATTAATTGGATTATTATTACACCCGAGAATGACTAAGTCAAACCTTAATCAGCCCTACCCTTAGTTGATTAAGTACATATATAATGGGTTAAGTGTTCTTACTTAACCCTAATCGTCATTTTATGGGGAACCGTAATCGTCATTTCATGTGAAATAGTCACTATTGCAAGTGACTACAACCTATGATTGGGGATTAACTCTAGTATCTTCCTGTAAGTGATTGGAAGTGAGTTGAGCCTGGTAGAGTTCTTAATTGCTAGGGTGGTTACCTATGTGCATACTGAGGTGAGTTTCGCCTTAATGTACTCGTGGATCGAAGGCACCAATGTCGGCCCACTAGTTTTGGTTATCTGTTAGTAGAGGGATGCTTTAAGGACTATATATATATATATATATATATATATATATATATATACACATATATATACAGTGTTCTAAAAGGCGCGCCATGGCGGGCGCCAAGGCGTGCCATGGCGTGAAGCGCGACGTCGCCGTTACGAAAAGCTTCATAACGTTGTTGTTAGGCGTAGCGCGTGGCAAGGCGCGATATGGCGTGAAATGGCGCGTTATGGCGTGTTATGGCGCGTGTTTTTTCGTTTGAGACACGTTTTTTTGCTCTTTCTTATACCTTTTCTAATCGGACATACAAGTATTGTGTTTTTTATTAACTTTCTGTTATTAGTTGTTGATATAACACTTCTAAAAACTAGATATATTTGATATAAATTTATATTTATGCGGTAATATAATTATAAATTAATAAAAAATCGCCGCCTTACATCACGCCTTGAAAAACGCCATGGCTCGCCATAACTCGTTAAGCTTGAGGCTTGGCCTTGCCGCCACGCCATGCCTCACGCCTTTTAGAACCTTGTATATATATATATATATATATATATATATATATATATATATATATATATATATAGTCATATAGGATAGACTGGAGACTCTTGATCTAAGCTCTCTTACTTGTTCCTTGTTCGGTTGTCGTTCTAGAGTAGGACCACCTGTCCGGGTGTCTATCTCACCTTTGATTATATACGGCTAAGCGTTCCTTGGATTGTTGATATTTAGTATGCTGCTATGTTGTAGTGATCTGTTAGATCTGTGTTTTGGTATTGAGTATGCTGCTATGTTGTAGTGATCTGTTAGATATGTGTTCTGGTATCAAGTACTCCCTCCGTCCCAATATTATTGTCCATAGACAAAAAAATACACAGATTAAGAAAACATTAATTACCACTAACTTTATATAATAAAATGACAGTTTTATCCTTACTTTGCATTTAATGTTCCATTAAATGTTTAGTTGACTAAGTAATAATGAGGGGGTATTTTGGTAAAAATGTTATTTATTTTTAGAAGTGGACTATTATTTTGGGACAAACCAAAAAGGAAAGATGGACTATAATTTTGGGACGGAGGGAGTATGTTTCTATGTTGTAGTGATTTGTTAGATCTGTCTCCTGGTATTGAGTATCTTGCTTTGTTGTAATCATCTATAGAATTGTGTGTTATTCGTGCTTGTTGTTTGTCATCTACGGAGTGCCCTTAGGGACTGTTTGTGGTCATGTAGGATAGCCTAAGAACTCTTGGTCTAGGCTCTCTTGCATGTTCCTTGTTTGGTTGTAGCTCTAGAGTAAGATCATCTATTCGGATGGCTATTTCATCTTTGGTTACTTATGGTTACACATTCTATGGAGGTTAGTTGGTAGTGGGACTATTTGTTGTGAAACGACTAGTAGGCGGTAGTGAGATGTATGATTGTTGTTTGCCTGTATTGTTTTTCTACTTGATCCTCACAGTTTATATGTCGATATATTGTGTTTGGTTTGAGTTGAGGCGGTTCTGCTTTATGCTATAGGCCAAGATACCCGGTGCGGGCTGGCTGTAAGCCGTAGGCACGGAAGCTCGGTAAGAGCGGTAGGGTTGAGGCAGTAGGCCAACAAACCCCAGGGTAATCCAACTCGATGGTTGATTGAACCCGACATGTTTGATTGCAGATGTTATCCGTTTGTGCATGAGTATTTTGGGGGAAACTCACTAAGCTTTATGCTTGCCCAGTTGTTATTATTGTTTCAGGTTTCATTGGTGTCTATAGGAAGGAGAAGGCGAGACTGTACATACTCATCAGCAACATTGGGGATTTCGTGTTTTCTATAATACTCTGATTTTAAATAAAATGTAATTTGGGATAAATGATTTTTTAATAATGAATTTATTAATTTGAAAGTTTTATCTAAATAAAAACCAAAAATTTGGTTGATAAAAATGGGACGTTAAATTTTCACAACCCAAACACATTTTTTTTATTATCTTTTGAAAAATATTTCCAACTCTTTTGACGTCGAATTTTTTTTTTATCATGATTCAAACCATTTTCCGCAATATTTTGATTTGAATAAAAACCTTTATCAGTCACTTTCAAATTATCTTCTTTCAACAATTCATTCAATTTTGGATCAACATAATCACCAGTTCTTTTGTGACAAAAACTTAGTTTGGAAACCCTTTATTAAATTGTGGATAAAGTACCAAGTTTTGTTCAAGAAAATGTTTTCCTTTTCTTTCACAAAGTTTTAGTATTCCTCTGAATCCTCAAACATTTGAGTTTCAACAACTCGTGGAATTTCCTTTTCACTTGAATCATCCTCACTATCACTTTCATTATTTGTTATGCCTTCGACAATAACAGACTCTTGAGAATCATCAGTTTTGGTTTTCGAGGATGAATCGTTGTTTAGCTTCGATTTTGAATCATCATTTTATGTTGGTGCATGTAAATGCTCCACAAATAATGAGTGTTTATTAGGTTGTATTTTCCTTTTATTGTATTTTGTGGTGTAAATACTCTCCCTCCTATATATAAAGGGAGAGTTGGTCATTTATTTCTTTAAGCTAGCTTATCTTTTCCTTAGTTAGAGTTACACTTCTTAAAATGTAATCTCTAGAGAGAGAGAGAAAGTTGGTGGGTTCTCCCACCTAAGGAGAGTTTCTCTCCCACCATGTTCTTCATGCAATATATTTTATCTCTCTTTGTTCTTAGTCTTTTTATGAACTCATAATATGTTTTTCGTGTTCATACTTACAAAAACATGATTAATCTCATAATATCTTTCTTCCGCATTCACCGTTCGTTATAAAAATGGGTTCTTACAATTGGTATCAGAGCCGTGCCTTGAAGATCTCACGATTAGTTCAAGGGAACAACTCCCGTTTGGTGATTATCTTGTGATTTTTCCGTGTTTTTGCAAGAAAAAATTTCGGGTTTTTTACCAGAATTTTTTTATGAGTTCGTTCTTAGTTTTATCTTTCGGGTTGACTCAAATCTTACTCTTAAATAAATTGTTGTTGCTGCTGCTCGTTCTATATGATGCTGGAAAAAGATGTTCTTAAAAGTTATTATTTTGTTGTTGTTGAAGAAATGAAGAAAAAAAATGGGAGAAGAATTAATTTTGTGGTCTCTTAAAAAGGTTGAAGATGTATTCCAGGGGGTTATTTTTTCCTTGGATGAGAAGACACAAGATTATGGGCTTATTTTTCTTGAAGAAAGTAGAGAAAAGCATTTCTTTTTGAAGATTTTTCTTTCCCAACAACTTTCATCATGAGGTATGAAGATTTTGATTCTCATGTATTAGTTGTTGTTGATCTCAAATTGAATTGTTTGGACGTGTTTATTTGTTTGCAAAAAGCCAATTGTCCTTGTTACTCTTTTGGGTAAAGAGTGCTCCACTATTTACTCCCTCAAAACGACAAAAACCATGTGACATTGTCCAATCCCATCACCTTTTGTCCCTAAAAACCCCCTGCACACTCTTCTTTTTGTCTTCCCAAGACCCACATTTGACTTAGAATACTTTATAAAAAGATTCTCTCATTAAATATGAATAAATGGCTTTTGCGGTACCATTTTTCATGAAAAAATAGCATTTTTCGTCATCTGTTCAGCCCTTTCTAGACCCCTGAACCGCAGCCAAAAACTGCCTACCGGAGTCCCTTTAGAAGCATACCCGCAGCCCTTCTTAGCCCTTGATCCGAAGTCCCTCTTAGGATTGGTCCGCAGCCTTCTCTTTACCTGCTAACCGAAGTCCTCTTACCCGCAATGTACCCTTCCCAGCTTTGGACCGAAGTCGTTACCCCTTCTTGCCGGACCGCAGCCTCGGACCGAGCCCTGATCCGCATGCACATACTCACCTCGGTTCGGATCGCAAGTCGGCGCCTACTGCAGTCTCGCACCGTAGCTGCTTGCCTTCCATTGCACCGCACCCAAACCATCCGCAATCTTGCTCCATCCGAAGTCAGCTCCATGACCCGCAACACCCTGTAGACCTCGGATCCTCCTTCGCCATCAGCAGTCATCCGACCCGCAACTCCTCCTCAACTCCGGTTCATCAGCAGACTCCGTCTCCACCCTTCTTCAGCCTTTCTACTTCTCCACCTTCCTTCAGCTCCTCCCTCCTCCTTTCTTCCTTCTTTTTTCCTCCCCTCCCCTCCTTTTTTCCCTCCTTTTTTTAAACCTTTTTTTTTCTAGACTTTTTTTTTTATTCAGTTTTTTTTCTACATTATTTGTTTTTAATTAATTTTTGTTTTTTCAGCCAATTATTTTTTTAGCCTATTTTTTTTTTTCAGACAATTATTTTTTTTAGCCAATTATTTTTTTGTAACACCAATTTTTTATTTAGCCATTTTTTCTTTATTATAGCCAATTTTTGCCACATACTACCCATGGATTGTCACATTGGTTATTCATTTCATGCCGGTTATTATTGGAAGAATACTCCTACCACAGTCGGACTTCATATTATTTTTTTTGTGATGCTTGCACCGCAACGGCGATTGAACAACAAAGTTGTTTCGCATTCTTCACATTATGGAATTTTTATGACTTGGTTGCTTATTTTAAGCAAGTGGACTTTATTTTCTTTGAAGCCACTTCAAGTGTTCCGACACCGCAGTTTGGATATTTGGATATTATTTTTGGCACAACAGATTATTCTCAGCACAGCTTCAGCAACTATGTCACCCGCCTCCTTATTATCGCAAGAGTACTTATTTTACTCTTTCTCGTTTTTTTATCGAGACCCTTCATACATCTAGGGAGAGCTTCTCTTAGCTCTTGGTATCCGACACTCTTCATGCGATGATTTGTTGATTTTTGATAATCTGTTCATTGGTTATCAAAAATAGGGAGAGAATATCATCCGGATTTGGTTATTATCGTTTGAGTTTGGATTTCTAAAGACTTCTGAAGATGATTATTCATTTAGTGATGCGATGTGGCACTTATTTTTGGTCTTCACGGATCAGATTTTTGGTATTACTCGATGTTTTCCGATTCAGATTATTTATTATTCGGACTCTATCACAGGATGATTTTGTGTTCGCATCTAGTTCAGTTCTTATGGTTTCACGAGTTTGGATTTGTGATATGTTGAAGACAAAGATTATTTTAGCGATGTGACGTGACACGACACTTATTTTTGATCCTTGGATCAAATTTTTGGCACTGCTGAACCATGTTTTTGGACTCACATTATCTTTATCCGGACTACATTTTATGGATGCTTCACATTTTTAGCAAGTTATTCTTTGAAGAATTTCGGTGTATTATGATTTGAGAACTCGAGATGTTTTTTATACTTTTGAAGCCGAAGTATTTCTTCTATTGGATCTTCTACTTGCTCATGGTGACCTCCTTCTTCGGGTGATTATGACTGGTTTGAAGATTTGGATCTTATTTTTTTTTTGCTTCATTGGTTGTGCTTTGAAGCCGAAGACCTTCATTGTTAGAGATTCATGGCCAGTTTCAGACGTCACAGACACTTCAGAGTTTCAGAGACATTTCAGCACTTGATTTCATTTTATTACCACACTTGCTAGTCGGATTACTGTATTATAGCCTTGTATCACTTATTGTATCTCTCATCATTTGTAAGCATTTAGGGAGAGAATGTTGGTGCATGTAAATGCTCCACAAATAATGAGTGTTTATTAGGTTGTATTTTCCCTTTATTGTATTTTGTGGTGTAAATACTCTCCCTCCTATATAAAGGGAGAGTTGGTCATTTATTTCTTTAAGCTAGCTTATCTTTTCCTTAGTTAGAATTACACTTCTCAAAATGTAATCTCTAGAGAGAGAGAAAGTTGGTGGGTTCTCCCACCCAGGGAGAGTTTCTCTCCCACCATGTTTTTCATGCAATATATTTTATCTCTCTTTGTTCTTAGTCTTTTTATGAACTCATAATATGTTCTTCGTGTTCATACTTACAAAAACATGATTAATCTCATGATATCTTTCTTCCACATTAACCGTTCGTTATAAAAATGGGTTCCTACAATTTTCTTCATTTTTTGCCAACGAAGTGATTTTAATGACATATAATTTTGAGCAATCTACACATTCCTCTTCCTCAATTTCTCTAATATTATCATAATCATCTTCGATGTTAGCAAAATTTTGTTAATTACTTTGTGTCGAAGTCTAAGTTTTCTTCAAAATTTCCATTTGTTCGTTTTTAGACAGAGTATCATTCACAATATCAACCAAATCATCAACATTTAAGTAATCATTGATATTAACAATACCATAAGCATATGAATCATTTGGAACTTTATCATACTTAGCAACCTTACTCTCACAATCATATGTAATCTCGTCAACTAACTCACGTTTAAAGTTAATGAAAGGAAGTAGTTTACGGTGTTGTTCTTTTCAAATATCTGATGAATGACAAAGTAGAGTAATTTTCCCATACATACGTTTAGTTGTGTTGCAATATGTGTTTCTTTGTTTAGCCAACAAACTACTATCCATCCTAAGGGAATCTCTATCAATCATGATGTTCGTAATTTTCAAGTCTAAACTTTCAAGCCTAGCATTTTTCTCCTCAAAATTATTCCTAGCTTCATAACGCATAGTTTTATTTTTCTCCAATTCACTACTCATAAAAATCAGCATAACATCTAGGTAAGAACATGTTTCATCAAAATGAGATAAAACATAATTATAAGAATTTAAAGGAACATTAAGAGAGAAAAGAAAGAGAAAGAGAGAGAGAGAGAGAGAGAGAGAGAGAGAGAGAGAGATAGAGAGATTCTTTGACTTTGCTTCATGTGTTGGAGGACGCATCTCCTTATCGTCAGAACCAAAAGACCAAATCTGATAAGTTTTATCTTCCTCATTTGAATTCTTATCCACCAAAGAGAGATTCTTTGACTCTGCTCAAAGGTCTTCAATTTTCATTGCATACTAAGCTTCGTCTTTCACTTTCTCCTCTTGCTTCATCAACATGCAAACTCTTTCAAGATGATTATGTTCATTACAATAATTGTAATTGTAACCAGAATCTCCTTTTACCTTTTTCTCAATATTCTTTTCTTCTTTCTTCTCTTCCACCTTCCGACACTCTTTTGATAAACACTAGAACTCAACAAATATATCTTAACCGATTTGTTATTGATGTTTCCACCAATTGGCTTCTTATAAAATTTCTTTACCCTATTATTTGAATAATAGGCCACAACTTCTTCATCAGATATCATCAAAACATCTTCTTTGTTCTCATCTGCTTCACTATCTGAACACACTTCCTTCCTAGTGGTTTTCGAGACTAGTGTCGAAGGACCTCCAAAGTTTAATTTGCTATTTTCTTCTGTATACTCTGACTCGTGAGCTTTAAGAATGTTATAGATTTGACAGTGAGTAAGTGTCGCAATCCTTAGTAGTCTTAATCATCAAACATATATTCTTCCATTCATTCTTCGGTACAAACATGAAAGTGATGATGAACTCGAGAATTGTACGAACAACATTATACATGGTTCACTTGTAAATGAGCTCATTGAATCAATCATAGTATGTTTCGATAGATTCATTATCCTTTTGTTTGAAGTCGGCTAACTCCGATAAGCATTGAGTCACCGAGCTTTTCTTAGTCCGCTCATTTCCTTGGAATTTTTCCTTAAGTGTGTTCCAGATCTCTTGTGCAGTCTTGCAGCAACAGATGTACTTATATTCGACCGATGTTAAAGCTCCACGTAACACACAAATGCATCTTTTACCATTCGATTTTTGCTTGTTACCTTGAGCAATCATATCTTTATCTTTACCTCCCATACCAACTGTTTGAAGACGATCAGCATAAAATGGACCTTTTTTCAGTCGATCTCCAAAAATCCTCGTCGATTCCAATGAGGTAATCTTCCATATGATTTGCCCACTGATCATCATATTCAGGAAGCAACATCGGAATCTTAGTGGAAGATCCAAGTAGATTAGCATAGTTCATCATGGTGTTAACATTCAAATTTTCCATTAAATCGAATTGAAAATTTAATCAACTTGAAGAAAAAGAAATCAGATATAAATTAGTGTTTAACGATATCAAAATCGTTAAATCATAGGGATCAATCGAAGAATTATGTTTTCACTAGCCGAAGATTGAATCAGGACAAATGATTTAATAAAATGAAAACGTGAATAAGATTCTTCAATCAATATGTCGATTCCTGCTGTGAAAAGATGTTTTAATCAATCGTTTATGTAATCAGAGTTCAAATGTACACAAGAAAGTAAATAAAATTTGGTTTCAACTCATATTCATCCGGAGAGGGTACAAGTACATTTGAGATAAAGGAAGTACAATGCACAAGTTGCAAAAGTTAGAAATGACTTAGGTACCTACACTATTTATAGTGTACTCGACGGATACAAAAATTATATAAGGACTTCGACAATAAAAGGGAAATTACAAATGTACCTGATAAAATACATACACTATCGAAGTCATGAAGACCTTCGATAATGATACACCATTCGCTACTAAGACAACTACCAAAGGTTTCAATATATCACAAAAATATGACTCTACACATTGCAGATCCAACTCAGATTAGGGTTATCTTCTTGATGTGTGTAAAACCCACTAGTTTTAAACCTACTTTTAATTATCAAATAACACACAAAAGGCAGTGAACCTATCAATTGTGGTATAGCTAAATAAGCAGGGTATCGAACACAGGGAACGACAAATTAAACTAAAAACTAATTTAATCTAAGTTAATTAAAAAGCAGGGGTTGTTCTCTAGTTTTACAAGACTAGAAACTTACTAATTATTACTAACTTAAGCTAGAAAATAACGATTTAACTAGATTCAATAATTGGAAAGGAACTTCTGTTTAGTTCAACTTGGTTAACTCTATGGTTGATTTTTAAGGTAATAGTGCAATGGATTAATTCTTTCGTTGGTTACCGATTCAAGTGATTAGGTTCATGTTCACTACCCTAATCCTTAGTAAATAAACTAACTCAAACAATGGCCAATTGTCTGATTTAATTATATTTACTAGATTAATTATTCGGGTTAAGTTAGACTTGAAATAGTTAACTAATTTAGTCTTTTTAATTAACCTCTTGTTTGATAGTCATCTTACAAGCTTGCACATGAATTTACTCAATTTTCTTATTAATTCTAGTTTCATATTCATTAATCCTAGACATATAACTATGTGGTCACAATATATCATATGAGGACAATAATCAATAGATGTTCATGCTAATCAATTATCTTCCTATTAACAGAAAATTAATTATTATTCACACACAAGGTTCTTTAGCAAGCTAAAATAACAAAAATTCACCAACTTAGAATTAATCCTACCAATCAATCAAACCATATTGTCAACTTTGTATCCCCAAACAGAAGTCTAAAGGTTTTAGCTCATAATTAAAGTAAATAACAGCAAACAATCAAAGTCAAATTGCTTAGTCATGATGAATAAACAAAAGAATAAATGGAATGATGAAATTTTGCCTTAATTACTCTCCGGAATTGAATTCTAGCTTCCTTCGTCGTCTTCTAGGGTTTTTCAGGCTTCTCAATCGTAGCAAGATACTTCTGAATCGTCCCAGAACTCTCTTCTCTCGATCTGTGGAATTATCTTTAAATAAGCGATCCGACTCGTCGAGTCAAGTGGTGACTCGTCGAGTCCCTTTCACATTCCCCGTATTGCGATAACTATCTGGGATCCCGAGTCATTATCCTTCTGATTCCTCGACCGGACTCGTCAAGTATCTATCTGACTCGACGAGTAGAAGTTTTTTTTAGTGTTTTTCCTTCTTCATTCCACTCTCGAGCTCCTAACCGCATCTCTTGCTTCCTTTTACTTCCGAGCTTCATCTTTGGACTGAAAAACATAATTTAACACTTTTAAGTACCTTTTGTCCATAATATGCGATAATTTAGCTAATATATGAATAAAAAACTATACTAAATACACACTAAATATGCACATATCACTTCTTCAACCCCCATCGTCTCTGTTACCACTAACCTCTAATCTCAAAGTCGTGGTCACCTCCAGAAAACCCTAATCGATCTAAAGTCATCTCACGTGAATAGCTAGGTTTTTGTTGCCATCGGTAATCTACAACCCAAGCATCGTCAATATGGGTTACAATTTTATCTTCGTTTCTGGGTCCTTAGTCTCCGGAAGCATTTCCAGAAAGCTCCAACAATGTGGGTCAAAGTCGTGGTCACCTCTAGAAAACCCTAATCGATCTAAAGTCATCTTCACGTGAATAACTAGGTTTTTGTCGCCATCGGTAATACGCAACCCAAGCATCGTTAATCTGGGTTACGACTAATAAAGAAGAAGCATAATAAGACCAGTGTTGTAAAAATCGGCTTAGGCGGCCGATTAATCGGCACATAAACACTAGGTGGACTGCAACCGACCACGTTTATGTGTAATCACTCAAGATAATCGGGGCTGGTCAACGTCGGTCAAACTCGGAGCTAATCGGTGCTAATCGGCTCTAGGTGGTTTAATTGGTCAACTTTGGTCAACGAATTTTCAAAAAAAATTAGGGGCAAAATTTTCAAAACTGAAAACTTTTGCTAGGGTTCGTTCTCACTTCTCATTCCATTGTCCCCTATGAAAACGTTTTCTCACTTTTTCTCTCGACTCAAAGCTGGGAGAACTTGAAGCTCACCCTCGTCGTCGCCATCACCTCTTGAAGTCGGAATCCATGAAATCCAATTGCACCCTCCCGTTTCTCCTCCTCCGTCTTTGTCGCTTTTAGAGCCTCCATTCTTTCCAACAGCGGCCTTTATCATCTACACTGGTTAGTTCTTTAAACTCGATTTAGGCTGTAAACTTTCGATTTTATCTAGTAAACTCGATTTAAGTTGTTAATCAATGAATTTGTGAAGAACCGAAGGACTTCTCTCAACTGATTAACCTCTATTAATCTCGATTTATGCTGTCAAACATCGAATTTACTCTATTAATCTCGATATCCTGCTTCTGAAAATTGTTCTTTGATTTAATTTGAAATGTATTGGTTCAACAATCAACAGATGGACTCGTTCTTTGATTTAAGTTGTTAAGCAACATATTTTTTTCTTTATTTTCACTGCATTTTTTTCTGCATTTTCAGTACCTCGATATGAAGCATAAGAATTTAATTTTTTTTTCTATACCTGTTTTGGCTTGTGATATGAACTATATACTTAATTTTTCTGCTAAATTGATATGAAGTATATATAGAGCATGTTGATTTGTGATACTGATTTGTGATGATATTAGATGAAGGGAGGTATTAATGTGATGATCTACTTAATTTTTCTGTTAAAATGATATGTGAGTGAGTATTTTTAATATGTTAATATGATTTTTTAATGTGTTAAACTGATATGAATATGGTGTTAATGTGATGATATAGTCAATATTAGATGAAGTGATGATAAATTGATGTGAGTGAGCATTTTTAATGTGTTAATGTGATTTTTTTTATAACAGTTACAATCAATGACATCTAATGCTTCGACTACATTTGTTGGATCAACCGCCCCTCGTGCATATAAACGTAATTCAGATGATGTTGGTTGGGAATATGGTGTTATCCCGGATAAAAACAACATGGATTAAGATTTCGAGTCCGAGAGTGAGGAGCAAGTGTTAGAAGAAGACGAATATGAGTCGGATGGGGTTCAAATAATGGAAGTATGTGGAGAAGATTAGAAGAAAATTCTTGTGCTTGTAAAACTTATTATTAAACTTTTATGGACTTGTTGGATGGTGATTTTGTATGATTGTTAAACTTATTATTAAACTTTTGGGCTTATTTTGGATGATAAATGGTTGTGCTTGTTAAACTTATTAAGTTATTATTGAACTTTTATGCTTATTTACTTATATTCTTAGTATTAAAGTTAGATTTATAAATTTTTGAATTAATTTTTTAATAATTAATGCTCCCCGATTAATCCCCGTCTAACCGATTAACCCCTAGACCCCAGTCCACCGTCTAGCGAACGTCTAGCGTTTTTTGCAACTTTGAATAAGACAAAGAGACACGTACAAAGTCATATTTTCTTGATATCCATCATAAAAATCGAAGCTATTGTTGTTGTATTTTCTTGGATTATTGCAGGTTTTTAATTGAGGTTTTAATTGAGGTCCCAGTAAGAAATATGAGAGAGAAAATGTGTATGATCTTAAAATTAGAGAGAGAGAGAGAGAGAGAGAGATTTCCTTTTTATTTTTTAATTAGAAAAATATTTAAATAAATAAAAAAACTGAAAAAATCAAAAAATAGGGGCAAAATCGTCATTATAAAAAAGTTTAAAGTAAATTGTACCAAACTCATGACAAAATGAAAAGTTTGGATCCCTGATGCTAGTCTAAACATTTTTGGATCAAAGTGGTAAATTTTAGCTAGCCATATGGATCATTCTTGCAATTTTGTCAAAATAGAATATGTTAATAAGGAAAAAATTGAAGTTAGAATGTTACAATTAAGAAAGGAAAAATCAAATTTATTCCGTTTGTATTCTAGTCATTTTCTACAATACTTGGTTAATAATCTACGTCCTAGTCATTTTCTACAATACTTGGTTAATAATCTACGTCCAATAATATATGTGTATATATAAGAATTTTATTTGTTAAAATAAATGACCACGTCTATCGTATTATAAAACATAACATTTTCCAAATGTTATTTCACTGTTCTTAAGGTCACTTCCTAACAACAGTGTTGGCGGTGTGGGTTGATAAAGAAGTAGTATGTGGAGTGTGAGACTGAAAAAGGACTGCATTCCAGGACTGCATATGGTATGGGATTGAAAAGGGAAGGTCGCAAGTTTTCTTTGACATCTTCTCCAGTATTCCCTCTTACTCCACCTAATATGTCTCTTAACTTCTTTTTCTTTAATGTTGTCTCCCATTTCTCTCAGTCGACGAGTCCTTCAACCAACCACCGCATTCTACCACTCATGTCCTATGTATCGCCTTCAACCACCCACCTTTTGCTTCGAACCACCCCCATCTATTCATCTTCACATTTTCATTGTTGCAATCGGCGCTGGAAATTTCTAGGGTTTTGAAATAGAGTTGAATTTGGGGTTTCTTTGTTCCTATTTTGAAGAAAGGAATAAACTGAAAACGAAGGGTTAGTGTTTCTTCAAAACTCATCAACTTTCTTTTCCTTTTTCTTATCGTGATTTCAATTTTTTTGTGTTTTTTAGAGGATAACAATGGGGAACTGAAACCATTTCTGATGAGCATCAAGAATTTTCTCACCATACGTATGTAAGGTATTGGTGACAGTTTTCTCATCAATAATTATGTAGATATTTATATGAATCTTTGAAAGATACATTGAATCGAAAAGTTCTATCATGGCAACTCCGGATTTTTTTGCTGGGAGAAGACGACATTTTCTCACCTGTTTTTCTACTTGATCATACAAAAGGCACTAATATTTGCCCTAATTTTTATCTTCCCTATTACTACAGATCTTTCATTCCCGTACATGGTTGTTGATTGAAGAAGAAAGTAAAGAATAAAGAAAAGGAAAAGGGAAGAATGGTAATTTGGTGTTTCTTTCTACTTTCAGTTTACACACCCAAATTGTTTGATATAATGTCTAAGTGAAGGTTCTCCATTAATATTTAATAGGTTGGACTTAGGAGCTATGTTACGGTGTGATATGATTTTGATAGACTATGTGATACCATCTTTATTCCTCAACTGCTACTCAATGACCACCTCCATATCCGCCAGATCTCATCCCCACCACCGCCACCACTCTTCTAAGCATCTGTTCTTATATCTTTCAATTGTGCAAATCTGAAATGGCACCCTAGAGTTAAAACTCTGCAGCGATTGATAAAAGCTACTGCAATCAATAGAAATCATCTCCTACTCTAAATCTGAGACAAACCAGGTATGTACTCTTTCTTTATAACAAAGCAGGCACTAGTGACAAAGTTTTTTTTTTATTTAAGGTTATCGATCTTCTAGAATAATAACTGGAGTATATTATGGAGACGCAGTGATCGCAAAATGGCATGAACGAATTCAAATCAGAATCATGGATTGAAATATGAATCCAACCTATCTATTTGGCGCCCGATCTAAGCTACTACCGAACAAGATTAAAATTACTTCAGCAACAATGTTCTTCATCAATGGTTTGTATGTGTAAATCCCTTGATTTCTTTCATTCTATATCGTTGATAAACCATAAATTTAAAAGGTACATACTAAAATCTCCTCATATTTGCAGGGGAACACCTTATAATCAACGATAATCATCAATTCATCATCATCTTTGTGAACTTTCAGATGGAGCTCCCTTCAAACTAAAGCTATTGTAGCAACAATTACCCACCATTATGGCCACATAAACGGAGGTCCACGTCATCATAAATTCTATATTTTCAAATTTAGTCTTCAAATGAATACAGCGTGAACACTGGTCACTAAACATGAAACAAACACATTTTCTTAAACATTGTTATTCTTATTTGGTATGAGCAGATGGTTGACATGTAGACACCATACCCTTTTTCAATAGAAAATATGCTAATTCCCCTTTTCTCCAATCTCAAGATCAAACAAATCAACTTCTAATGGGTGCATTATTGGTTTTGACCCCTCCCCAATCACCTTTTTTGTTTTCAGGTAACAAAAAATACCTAATTTTGATTTAAATTCCATCTCTTCAACCACCAATCGATTTTTTCTAATGTCCTTGAATGATTTTGCATAGAAAAGAACTCCTTTTAACTTATTTGCCAAAGATTATCTCACATTGGCCCCTCTCCAATCATCTTCAAAAAAGAAGTTGACACCTTTATCTACCAGAGAACCAGCTTTACCACATCATCAAGTGAGTTCTTTTTGAAAAGTATTTTTCATTTTGTGTGACTTTTTGGTTGATTATATGGGTTGACTTTTTTAGGGTCAAATGAAAGATCCATCTGAAAGTGGCTGGTCAACCCGACAACCATTGTATATTTTCTTTCTAGCAACAAAGACTTTTGAACATAGTTAGTTTTGTAGGAACTAATATTTGTTCTTGAAAAACACAATTGCGTTTTAAAATATAAATTATTTTGATAAAAAGCTATGTATGTGGCCCTGTTAAATTGGTTTGTGTTTCGTTCTTATTTAAATGTCATTTAAGAGTTTATGGCAATTTGGGTTCATGATAAACTAACAATTATAGTTGCTATTCTTATTCTATTTTAGGTGGACTATAGGCTTACTTTTTATCATTCATGTTGTAATATTATACATGTTGATTAAACAATTTCATAACACATACCACAAGTATGCGGTTTTAAAAAATGTGCTCCTAAGGTTTTAAAAACAAATTTTTTAGTTAAACCGATTTGATTACCGATTTCCGGTTCGACTGTTGATTCAACCGGTTCAACCGTTGGTCCACTTCTAATAACTTGATTGATCGAATAGTATTCAGTTTTCCTTGGAAATTGACTCTTTATAATTGACTTTTTAAAAATGTGCTCCTAACGAAGGTTTTAAAAACAAATTTTTTAGTTAAACAGATTTGATGACCGATTTCTGGTTCGACCGTCAATTCAACCGGTTCAACCGTTGGTCCACTTCTAATAACTTGATTGATCGAATAGTATTCAGTTTTCCTTGGAAATTGACTCTTTATAATAGGCTAAAGTGAAATCTAACAATCCAAGTTCAATAAACCAATGCACATGGTTATTTACCGGTTCTATCACACATGTTCAACCAGGTTTAAAAAAAACATTATGTTCGATCTGGTCTATAAATTTGCATAAAATCGGTGGTTGAACTGTTTTTTCTCCGGTTCGAACCGGTTTTTAAAACATTGCTCCTAACACCACATAAAACATGCTATAATCATATTCATGGCAATTATTATTGTTTTTCAATAGTTGACTCATCATTTAATTTATTTTATGGACTGTGTATACACCAACAATATAAAAGGAAGCTAATAAAAAAAATATTCAGAAAAAAAAAATTAGGACCAAATTTACTTTCAAAGCACAATACGTTAATAAGAAAAAATCAATTATATGTTATAACATTGTCTATGGTCTTTAGGCAACCTACTTATGGTTTATGACTTTTTAGCTTTTGAAGCAATCTATTTTCATAATATTTGAGAAAAAACACATTACAAAAGCAATCTACTTTCATAATATTTGAGAAAAAAAACATTAAAACGACCATTAATGGGATGTTTCATTCATAGCAATGTACTTTAAATAAATTTATTGCTTAAATACCCGCCTTGCGGCGCGGGCTTAAAAACCTCGTTTATATGTAAAGGCAATGGTTTACACTTTAAACTTAAAAGAGTTAAAAGAGACGTACAACCAATTTGGACCAATAGAAACCATTTCATTTGGGCCAATAGTAAATTAGTAACCATGTACAATGATGCAACTTTAAGTAGACCACTTGGTTTTTCTATTTTACTATAACAAGTTTGTTAATTTTAGTAGACCACTTGGTTTTTCTACTTTACTATAACAAGTTTGTTAACAAACCAAAGTAATTCAGTAACTAATAACTAATAAGTGTATTTACTTGGTACAGTTCCTTGGTCCTTTATAAAAAAAAATTAAAAAAACTTTTCTTTTTGGCCTAGTCCATGTGCACCTCTATACCAATGTACCGATTTCTTAAATATTTGAAAAAAACAAATAGAAGCATAAAAAACAGAATTATGATATTATTAGCTAAGAAGCATGTCTAGTCACACTTAATCAACAAAAAAAAAAGCTCACTGTGATTGATGTTCAGTTCTTGATTTCAAATTGAGATGTAACAAGGAGGAGGAGGGTAACAACACACAACCAAACAACCTCTCATCCATCCATCAACAATCCAATGGCTCAAAACCCCTATTTACACACACACACACACACACACACCGGTTTCCGGTTAGTCAAAGCTCGATGATCGGCTCCACCTCCCTCGAAGGTATTCCTCTATCGAGATGCTTTCTTCAATGCTGCTCATCGAAAGAGACGAATCTTCAATATCAAGTAATGCAAGGTTAAGATGTGACCTTAGATTTGATTGTGAAAACTCTTCATCTTCTTCTTCTGGTATGTTGGTGATATGTAGTCTTGAGTCCGACCCTCCCGTTGAATCCACTTCTAGCCGGGCCCACTTTGTCACCTCCACATCACCTTCAAGTAGTTTCACAACCTAAAAGTTGGACAAAACATCAATTTATTTGTCCCACTAGACCTAACTCATGCCAAATCCAGTACAACTACAACTACAACCTGATATGTCATGTCATGTCCAACGTAACAAACTAGGCATAAAGTAACAATCAGACTTTCCGCATTAAGTCCTAATTTGTTTACAAATTTACCCTGATTTACTTTTACCTTTCATTTCCCCAAGTACGCTGTCATTTTCTCAAATATTTCTTACACGTCATTTATCCAAACATGAGATAAAGAAAAAGAAAAAGGAAAAGGGGATTACAGTGCTCATGTTTGGTCGAGCACGTGGTGCGCGTCTAATACAGAGGGTAGAAGCGAGAGCCATCCTTTCCATCTGATCAGCATCGTATTCACCTAAGTTTGGGTCCAACAACCGAGCAAATTTCCCACTATTCAGAATCGGTTTTGCCTGGATATTCATAGATATGTACGTCTCTTTTAGTGTCTTGATAAAAACAAAAAACAAACCAACATGTGCTTTTGAGTTACAAGTGGTCAAGTGGACATACCCACATAACCAAACTCTCTTCGCCTTTTGGATATGCACTGCTTATTGGTTTCCTTCCTGTAAGAAGCTCAAGAAGCACAACACCAAACGCGTAGACATCAATTTTTTCGGTAACTTTTCCGTGCATAAAGTACTCTGGAGCCAAATAACTGCATCATAATATCATATATTCACCATTAGTAGTTTTTTTTTAAATATCATTTATCCGGACAACATTTTATTTTTTTTACTCGAAGTTTGAACAATCAAAACTGAAATGAAGATACGAACCCAAATGTGCCGGCAACATCGGTACAAGTTATATGCAATCCAGTGGGTGTAGCCCATTGAGCAAGTCCGAAATCAGAAAGCTGAAAATAAGCAAACAGGAATAATCAAGTTAACAATAAATGAATATATAAATAAATAAAGAGCCGATGTAGTAAATGTATGAAAACAACACCTGTGGCTCAAAATCATCAGACAATAAGATATTTGATGATTTAACATCCCTATGTATAACGGGTTTTTCACTTTTACTGTGTAGATAAACAAGCGCCTCAGCTACCCCCAAAGCAACCTTGTATCTTTCATTCCATCCGAATCCTTTACCCTTCTTATTTCCTGATTTAACAGAGAATCACATCAGAAAAAGTAACACAAAAAATGAAAAATAAACATGTGTCTTAAAATAAAAAAAAAATAAATAAATAAAGGTTACCCTAAGCTGACCTACGTTACAGTAACCCAAAACATTATGTGCAACTCTAGAACAAACTGTGCTACGCCCCTGGGGCAAAATGGTCAAAATAGATCAACATAATAACACGAAAACTTGCATATACCGTGCAAATTATCTTCAAGGCTTCCTCTTGACAGAAGATCATAAACCAAAAGGAGTTTGGTGTCTTCAAAACAAAACCCAAAAAGGGAAATTATGTTTTCATGATGTAAAGCAGTAATAATCTCGATTTCTAACACGAATTCCTTCAACACATCTTCAGATGTCTTCAAGATTTTAACAGCAAGTTCCCTGCCATCAGCAAGACAACCTCTATACACTTGACTGTTCCCTCCTTTACCAATAATATTCTCTGAAAATTTTAACAAAATCGTTATTTAACAGAATAATACAAATTCATATAATATAAGTATAAAAAAGTTAAATAAACATATGATGGAAACAGTAAAAGGAACAAACCGGGCTTGAAGTTCATTGTTGCTGCTACAAGTTCTTGATATTTAAACAATCTACAACTACTCGAGTATTTTTCATGAAGACCCTCGAGTTCTTCAGGTAAGCTTACTGAATCCCTCTTCGAAGAACATGAATCAGATTGAATCTCATCACCATTAACAAGAACAAGAGCTCCATTTTCACCATCTAAAGATCGATCTTTTTTGTTATCAGCTACATTTGTAATCTGTAACAAGTTTCTAGAAGGCAGCCTCATGGCCCACTGAACCACAGAGATCTGTCGAGCAGGTGATCGATCCGAGGAAAGCCGATTTGAGGAAATGGCTCGACGAAGTAGAGGCCAACCGGGTCTCCGATCGGGTAAATTGTGGGTTGAATTTGATGAAGATTGAAGGTTCTGTATGGGTACTAAAGCCATGAAATTGTCATCATCACTAGTCTCTTCAAGAACACAAGCAGTGTTTGGAAGAACTGAATCCGGCGAACAAATTGAACAATTATATTTGAAACCGTTTTTCAGGCGATCTGATTCGGTTTTTACTAAAGCTAAATCGGATTTCTTGCAATCAATTTGATTGCATTTAATTTCCTCGTCTCCGTTATGCAGTAATTTGGGATTCAAACTACGTGATCTATGAATCACACCCAACAATCGTTTTTTATGATGATCTGAATTCTCTGCAAAATTAAATACCCAAAAATTAAAACCAGTTTTTTTTTTTTTTTTTGTTCTTCAAAATTTGCCAGAAATAGTATTTGCGTATTCAATTCACCTTTTGCACCGACATTAGACGGTGATGAAGAAGAGTCCCTGTGGAACACTATTTTGCCATTATTAACCGCAATAATTGCACAGTTCTTTGATAGTTTTTTAGCACAGTATTTTGCTACAGAAGATGACGATTTAATCGCATGATGCGTTCTTGCAGTTCCAACTATAATCTCATTGGCTTCGTAAGATTTCGCTTCTCGTACAAGGATTTTTCGAATTGAAGTACCTCTGCAGATCTTTAGCTTAAGATCCACCTGCACATTTTCGAAGCATAATTTAATTCCATCATTATTCCATCGAATAAGTTTAATTAAACCCACAGAATATTTACGAAAATAGAAAGAGCGCACATGAAAGATTAATAATTTACCTGTTTGAGGTTACAAAATCCTTCATAAACAGCGAGAATGGAGTCAAAAGCTTTCACAAGAGATAGCAGTGCAGATTTCCCATTACGATCCACAATTTCTGCACAAGAGAAAAACCCAATTTCATCATAAACCCTAGAATATAACAAAACCCATTATTGCTTTCTACAAAATAATCAAAAACGATGCTCATACCATTGTCGTTTAGAACATGAAGAGCAATAACACGATCACCAGGATGAGCTGCTTTCACCAAAGCCCAAGTGAGTAACTCTCTGCTTTCTGAATCTAATTTCACTCCGACGACTATCGTGCGACCTCCGGCAACATTCTGGTCATTGTACTCTCCGGTGAGCTCTGACTGAGTCATCTTCACAGGAATCTTACTGTTGCAAATATTCTCTACAGATTTCGAGGTAATTTTACTAGTAATTCTCGTGACAAACATTGGGTGGTCATGTTGGGATTAAAAATTGTAGAGAGAGATTTATCAGCAGATGTGTGGTATATTTGGGGGTCGCTTGGGGGGGATGAAGAGGGCTTTAACCTGCAGCTTGTGGGTTCCACCCCCAGTGTCCATCCATTATTTACTTTTTAATGAAGGGTACAAAATAAAATATCAAAAAAGTTCTGCCGCAAAAATAAAAACGCAAAAAATGTTTTTGATATGATTTTGCTTTCTAGTTTTTAATAATAAAAGAAAGACTAATAGATAAAATCATTATTGTAAAACCGTTCTAATGAATAATAACAATATATTTTATTTATCTTTCAATTCGACAATTCATTTTAAGATTTCAAAAACAATGTATAAATATCTAAAAAGTTGTTGCCTGCAAAAAGAAAATGCAGATGTGAGGTTTATTGTATTGTCTAAATTCATTACTACTACTAAGACGTTAGTAAAAATGAACATTGCAAACAAGTCAAAAGAGAATTCGGGTTGTTGGTTTGTGAGACCCAACAATTCAATGCATTTTGAGTTTTTGACTTTCGTAACAATCTTATCAAACATAGTTAACTTTTTATGGTTTAACTTCTTGAAAATCGTCTCTTACAAAGCCAATAGAGCCTTTCCATAGGGATAATATATATATATATATATATATATATGATCTCCCTAAGGATCCCCCTTTTAAATTTTAATAAAAACTTGGAAGTCAGCAACCTGTTAACCAAAATAGATGTCACAGAAGAATTTAAGGCAGACACCAATCTCTATACTTAAGTTCAATAAACTTTCCTGATCCATATTCAAATATGTAATGTTAAGATATGAAAACATAAACGAACATCTGAAATATAATGTTTCAAATTTTCGATAAATACAAAAGTTGTGAGGGTAGGTGGGTAATTTTCCCTAATAAACAATGGTGATTTCTCCATGCTGCCGCGCAAAATACAATAATTTATGAGACATAATATATTTAAAATGATAACGTATGCAAATCATCGATAATATAGAGATTATATAAATATTTAATCATCTTTATCTAAATTACAGTCAATTCTTTTTGTCTAATGGAAAGCATATAAATTTTCTCATAGATTTATAATTCCCCAATAACAAAGATATAAACTGTACAATTACTTAGAGTCAACTTATTAGTTCTGCCACAATAAGCAACATGCTATAAAAGAAGAAAATAATATTATGCATGAAATTTGACCGGATTACAAATTTGAATGCAAATCAAAGTAAGCAAAACACGCCAACCACCCGCTCATTTTATATCCTTTTACTTTCCTTTAGTTAATAACGAGTAGGTTACTACCCACTTTTGTAGGGGACTCAACTTGCATGACTACAAAAATGTAAGGAGCAAACCTTCAAATATACAAAATTCATGTGTCAAAGTGTGAAACTAAAAAAGTGCAGGGACGAAACAAAGAAATATATCGTAGGATTGGGGCCGTACGTAGGGTGTAATCTAGACATTTTCTATTAGGTATGGACGATTCTTGTAATTTTTTAAACATATATATCGTTTCTGTAACACATTTTTCTAGAAAAGAAGACGGTATTTAGAGTAAATTACACGAATGGTCCCTATGGTTTAAGGTAATTTACGAATTTGATCCCTAACTTATTCTTTTAACTTGGAAGGTCCTTAGTGTTTGTTTTTGTTACGCGTTTGGTTTCTACTATTTGTTTTTGTTACGCGTTTGGTCACCGTCTTACCTAAAAAGATAATTATTTAAATATGGAAAAATGGTGGGGTAGGTTAGGTAAGGTGAAGGGGTTGGGTTGGGGTATGTTTATTTAAATAAATTAAAAAATCAAAGGCAATATAGTCTTTTTAGGTAAAACAAGAACCAACCGCGTAACAAAAACAAACAATAGGGACCTTTCGAGTTAAAAAAATAGGTTAAGGACCAAACACGCAAATTACCCTAAACCATAGGGACCATTCGTGTACTTTAGTCTTGTATTTATTTAAGGGAAAATTGCAAAAAGTCATTGTCCTATCATAAAATTTTGATTTTGACACCGAGTTATTTTTTTCGCAATTATGTCACTATATATACAATTTTGTTGTAATATCAACCAAATAACAGGTTACATGTTCTTCCGGTAACCACTTTTCCTGAATTGCAATAAAGTCACAATGTTCTTTAAAATTGCGATTTTGACGCTGTGTTTTTTTCTCAATTATGTCACTATATTTACAATTTTGTTGGAATATCAACCAAATGATTGTTACTATTAATCTAGCACATTACCAAATATATGACAAGAGAATATTGTGACGTGGAAGCCACATCTCACCATCAATCCAACATTGCGTGCACGAAAGAAAAGTCGGTATAACCTATGGTTGCGACACGACCCTCTATAGGGCGCGACGTGACGAGGCAAAAACCTCCCTATGAAGGAGGGTCACCCTTTCTCATTTCTATGCACCAATTCTTCCAACTCTGTCTTTTCCTCTCAAGATTCCGGTTCATCATGATTCGATTTCTCGTTCTATAATCTAGTTAGCAAAGCTCTGGAGATTTCGGAAGGATAACTATGGAAATGAAGTAAACATCGAAGTTATACTCACAACTATTTGGACCTCGTCAAATCGAGTAAGTTACACTTATTATTATCTAACCTACTTAAGTGTTTCAAGAATATAGGTGAATTAGTCAATTCATGTAACTCTATTCCAACAGTCCTCACATTTTAACATACAAATGATATATATTGTCACATATAGTATAGTGAAATAACTCACCTGAATATTCTTGAAGCAACTAAGTAGGTTAGATAAAGTAAGTGTACCTTACTCAATTTGATGAGGTCTAAATAGTCTCGAGCAGAACTTCGACGTTTACTTCCTTTCCTTAGTTATCATTCTGAAACCTCCAAAGCTTCGCTAACTAGATTACAGAACGAGAAGTCGAATCATGATGGATCGAAATCTCAAGAGGGAAGGAGAGAAAGAGAGAAGGAGAGGGAGAGAGAGAGAGAGAGTGAGAGAAGAATTGGTGGACAGAAATGAGGAGGGGTGACCCTCCTTTTATAGGGAGGTTTTTGTCTTGCCGCATCGTACCTTATAGAGGGTTGTGCCGCGGCCATGGATCAGACTGACTTTTCTTTCGTGCATGTAATGTTAGAGGTGTGGAGTTAGGTGCATTTAATAAAACACACTGCAGCACATAGAGATGTGATGTGGCTTCTATGTCACAATATTTTCATGTCATTTATTTGGTAATGTGCTAGATTGATGGTAAGTAGTCATTTGGTTGATATTGCAACACAATTTAAATATAATGACATAATTAGGAAAAAACATAGTGTCAAAATCATAATTTTGGTAAACATAGTGACTTTATTGCAATTCAGAAAAAAAAATGCTTACCGGGAGAACAGGGAGAACCGGTCATTTGGTTGATATTGCAACAAAATTGTAAATACAGTGACATAATTGCAAAAAAAAAAATAACACGGTGTCAAAGTCAAAATTTTATGGTAATATAGTGACTTTTTTTGCACTTGTAGTCTTTTGTTGGCTTTTGTTTAATCATAAAACCATGTTCTTACACTTGTAGTCTTTTGTTGCTAGAGGCATGGTGTCTTAAAGCATCAAAACTCAATAGGTAAGGACTTAGATTAAGATGATTTAAAGGCTTACACGTATCTCTTGTCTAGCTATCTCCAAACCATGAAATTGAGCGCTTCCCATCTCCATATTATCTCAAGTTTTTGTCTCGTAAAGTGTTAAGATCAAAGTAGGAAGAAGTTGATACTTTACTTGAACTCTCCTTCAGAACAAAAGATTTATTTTGGTCTTAAATGCTTAAGAGTATTGTTATTGCAAGAAGAAGACTAACATTTTATCAAGTTTAAGAATTGTTGGTGGATATTTATAGAGAGCCTCTACTTTGTAGCTTGTTTCCATCTTCATCAACTTCCTAATTGTCAAAAGGAACCGAAGTTTTCAAAGGATGTTAGACTTTATTCTTCTTTGGTTGTGTTTAATCTTTCTAAGGTCTTGTAAAATGATCATCGATCGGTGGGTTAAAATCAATTTAATTTATCTAAACAAAAATGTTTCATTGTTAATTACGTCAAATTTTGTCTCTAATTTGGACTATTTTTGAATAAAAACCTAATAATAATTAGTTAAGGTAAGGATAGTAATGGTTTTATGCGGTTAGGTTAGATAGCCTGGAAACTCTTTGTCTAAAGCCTTATTGCAAGGTTCTTGTTTGATTTATTATTGTTGGGTTAGATCATCTGTTCGATTGTCAATCTGATCCCTAACAACATATAACTTTATGTATTATATGTAAGACCATGATTTAGCCCTTGTCAATTGTATGAAAGACCAGGATCTAGCCCCTGGTAATTGTATGAAAGACCAATATCTAGCCTCTGTCACTTGTATGTAAGACCAATTGTATGAAAAGACCAATATCTAGCCTCTGTCACTTGTATGTAAGACCAAGATTTGGCCATTGGCGTTACAAGGAAACACCATGATTTGGCCAATGGCAAGAAGTGAATGTAAGACTATGATTTGACACATAACATTCACTTGGGGTTGGAATAAACCCAATATTTTATGAGTGACTGTTATATATGGTATACACATCTTGATTGGAGAGCTGGCAGGTTAGCGTTAGAGTCGAGGACTTTATATGGATGCATTACATGTATGGTGGGATATATGGTATATTGGGAAACTGATAACGTCTATTTTATGCATATATTTAAGAAGTATTCTTATTATTTTATACTATGTTTTTATGTTATTTAGAACTAAAAGATACTTAATATGCTTTGAAATGTTAACTTACGGTTAAAATGGGAGCTGAAATGCAAAAGGATGAGAAAGGAGCTAAAAAGATGCAAAAAGGGTGTTGCTGGACAGCTTGACCCCTTGTTAGTGTTTTGACCATATCTCATGACTCAAAACTCTGATTGGCATGATTTAAAATGTTCTGAAAACTAGACACAATTTCGAAAGACTTTCATGTTTTTGAGAAAAAGGTGATTCCTTAGGAACTCATCGAGTTCAATACAAACACGTCGAGTTGATCAGAAGCTTCGCGATTCTTTACGCTGACTTGGGGAATACGGGATTTTAATGAAGAACTCGCTGAGTTTGTGTCCAATGATATATCTTCAACCCAAGATTTATTTCTACGATTATAAACCCCCAAGAAGCCGTTTTGAGGGTCTGGAAGGCGGACGGAAGGTCGTTAAGCTGATATGGAGCGAAGATCTGAAGGATTGGAGAGTTGATTCATGTTGGTAATCATGTAGTTTGTTAAGGTGAACATGTTTAGCATTCCATTATGATTCTATATGCAATTACTTTCTGATTTTTGCGTTCAAACCCTTTTCTTTGTGTTTATGATAAATGAACCCTTGAATTTGTGGATTAATTGTTATTTGGAATGTGTTATTCGTGTTTAATTTATATTTTTAAGCTTGTTAAAAGATCCTTATGTGTTAATGATAATTATTTTCTGTTAATAATCAAGTTTATTGAGCTGTATGAACATCTTCTTAATTGCTTGAATCATATAGTTTTGTGAAAACAAGATTGTATGCCTAGTATTAGTGAACATGAACCTGGGGTTAAATAGAAAATAAGTAAGTTGATGTGTGAGCATGTGTGATGAACAACCACATATAAGTTGATTGAATTGACAAATTTAATTAACTAATATTACAATTCTTGCTTGATATGAACTGAACACTAGGAAACCTATTAGTTTAATCAACTGATCACTGTTTGAATGGACTTGTTTGCTAAAGGATTAGTAATAGTGAACATGAACCTAATCATTTTAGAAATCGGTGAATATAAATAAATAAATCTATGTGTGCAATTGTGTATGATTTTAAGATGTAATTTGTCTAAATCAAAGTACCTAAAGAGATTTGTCTTAGGTCAGCTTATCGAGATTTGCTATTTATTTGTTTGTTTAAGATTTAATTCCATAAAACCTTTCTTCACTGCTTTTATATGTTTTGTGTAACCTATAATCAAACATTTTAGATTAATTCTCTACCGTTCCCTGGTGTTCGACACCCTTGCTTATCAAAGCTATATTATACTCAATCGGGTTCACTACCTATAAGGTACGGTTTAGATGCAATAAACTAGGAATTATAAATAAAAAAACTAGTGCAATAAAAATACACATCAAGTTTTTGGCGCCGTTGTCAGGGAACGGTTTTCAATTAATTTAGTTTGTTTGATTATTCATTATTTTTTTAGTTTCTTTGGTTTATTTTTATTTTCGTTGATATCATGCCACTTGTCGGGAAGATTTTTGTTGTTATGTGCAGGAATTCGTGATCATATGCATTGCTTGGTTTCACTTTTTGCATGGGTTTCGAGATTGCAAGCGATTAGGGAATTCTTGACTTGCTTAGTCTACTACTTTGGTGATTTGTCCAACTCAATCCACGAGGTGTAGTATAGCGAGGTGTATCGTGGTGGTTAAGTGGAAGACGGAACTCTTGCTACTCTTGACTAGTTGGGTCAACTCTAGTTCTACTTAATAGTTAATGCTGCAAAGAAAACAAAGGAAATAGTCTGACAGGTCCCGAAAGTTTTTGTTTTCACAAACCACCTCTTGCATGCAAGGGATTTAATCAACAATTGTTGCTTGATTTCGACGAAGATGAGTGATCGTGATATCCTTTTTAGTTATTTTGGTTTTATATTTTTTTAGTGAGTTTTTATTTTTAGTTTGTTTAATTTTTGTTTTCCATTTTGAAACTCATGATGTTTCAGATCTTTGCAGAATTTTTGCCCCTCGGATGCTTTCATAAATTTCAACAATTAGGGTCTAATGCTGATTTGTCACGCGAAAAAATTTGTGAGAGAGTTTGTAGTTGACAATCGAGAATCACGACGTTTATTAAGTGTGGGGTGCGTGTTGATATTTGGAGAGATTATTATTTCAAAGAGTGGCATCTCCAACTATACATTGATTCCTATGGCATGGAAGAGTTGTTCCCACACCTTAGAGTTTTATTTGGACGCGAGGTAGAAGTATCATCCTGGCTGCCACGATATGGTTGACACTTTCCTATGTCGTGGGGGAGCTTTTCATCGCAAGAGGAGGCTGCCATTTTCGATACCATGATGTGGCCACTACTTAGCACGTCGTGGCCATACTATTATTGCTATATGGATTTTTCCTCGTTCGATGACATGAAGTGGTCGACATTTTCTCAGGTCGTGGACATTGTACATTGCATTAATTGCAATCCTTTGCACCACATTTCAGAAGTCGGTGTTCTTGATTTTATTTTCTGGCACATTAAGAAGCAGCAGTTCCAGTTTCCAATCTTCCAACAATTTTTGAAGCAACTTTTAGCAGCCCCATTCGATCTCGCTACTACTACCCCATGGGAGTATGTTCCAATTCTCTCTCTTTAATTTATGTTCTTTAATTGTTTTAGCATGCAATGAGGATATTGCATCAAATAAGTCTGGGGTAGGGGTCGAATATAGCAATACAAGCTTACTGATAAATTAAAATTTTGAAAAATGACTAGGATTTTAAAATTATTAGAAATATTTGAAACAATAATCTAAAATTGAAGTGAAAAAAATTATTGTGTTGAAATCTAGGTTGCTAGCATTGTGTGGGACGATCTGATGCGAGTTTCAATGTTTATTTGAGCCAATATATGTTATAGTTTATTTGTGCCTTTCCTATCCTAATGAAATCATGGAACAAAAATACGGTCTTGCTTAGTTTGAGGGTCGCAATATGTTTAGCACCATATACCAGAAATGTATCCAGGAAAGCTTAACTAGTCATTGCACATGAGACTAATGTCTTTAATCAATAAAGGTTGAAATTAAATCCCCTTGCTTAAGCATACGTTTTTTTAGGATTTTTAGTTTTGAGTGCAAAAAGTGAGTTAAATAAAAAAAAACAAAAAAAAAGTTGTGAAAAAAGAAAGAAAAAAAAAGTTGAAAAAAAAAGAGTTGCCAAGTTTGACGAATCTACAAAGCTATGAAGACGAAGAAATATCATCATCAAAGATTCAAAGAAGAAATTTGTCAAGTTATTTATTGTATTTTTTTATTTTCTAGGTTATTTTCCATATGTATGCTTTGGGGTTTAACCAAAAATACCTTGAGGTTAAGAAAGTTTTTTGGGGATGGATTCAGAGGGGTGCATAAAATGAGCGTTGTTCAAAAGAAGTGGGCAAATGTTTATGAAGACTGTGAGTATTTAGGATTGAGGAGGTTCTTAGGGAAAATTTAGACACAAATACATGCATTGAGGTCTTGGAGTAATGGAGAGACTCAAAATGAATTTTCTTGTGCGATTTTGGTAGCTAACATCTTGATATGGTAATAATAAAATCAGTTTTACTTGAAGGCAAGCAAATGGCTAGTGTGGGTAGTTTGATAACGTCTACTTTATGCATATATTTATGACGTTTTCTTATTATTTTATAATATTTTTTTATGTTATTTAGAACTAAAAGATACTTAATATGCTTTGAAATATTAAATTACAGTTAAAATGAGAGCTGAAATGCAAAAGGATGATAAATGAGCTAAAAAGATGCAAAAAGGGTGTTGCTAGACAGCTTAACCCCTTGTTAGTATTTTGACCATATCTCATGACTCAAAACTCCGATTGACGTGATTCAAAATTTTATAAAAACTAGAAACAATTTCAGACGACTTTCATGTTTTGAGAAAATGGTGATTCCCAAGGAACTCGTCAAGTTCAACAAACTCGTCAAGTTGATCAGAAGCTTCTCGATTCTTGACGTTGACTTGGGGAATACGGGATTTTAATGAAGAACTCGTTGAGTTGGTGTCCAAACTCATCGATTTGACACTGAAAAGTATAAATAGAGCCTAAAATTATCCCTAATTATATATCTTCAACCCTAGATTGATTCCTGCGATTATAAACCCCCAAAAAGTCGTTTTGAGGGTCTGCAAGGCGGCCGGAACACCGTTAAGCTGATATGGAGCGAAGATCTGAAGGATTGGAGAGATTATTCATGTTGTTAATCATGTAGTATGTTAACGTGAACATGTTTAGCATTCCATTATGATTCTATATGCAATTACTTTCTAATTTGGGTGTTAAAACTCTTTTCTTTGTGTTGATGATTAGATGAACCCTTGAATTTGTGGATTAATTGCTATTTGGATTGTTTTATTTGTGTTTAATTTATCTTTTTAAGCTTGTCAAAAGATCCTCATGTGTTAATGACAATTATTTTCTATTAATAACCAAGTATATTGAGTTATATGAACATCTTCTTGATTGCTTGAATCTTATAGTTTTGTGAAAACAAGATTGTATGCCTAGTATTAGGGAATTTGAACCTAGGGTTAACTAGAAAATAAGTTAGTTAATGTGTGAGAATGTGTGATGAACAACCACATATAATTTGATTGAATTGACAAATTTAATTAACTAATATTACAAGTCTTGCTTGATACGAACTGAACACTAGGAAACCTGTTAGTTTAATCAACTGGCCACTGTTTGAATTGACTTATTTGCTAAAGGATTAGTAAAAGTGAACATGAACCTAATCATTTTAGAACTCGGTGAATATGAATAAATAAATCAGTGTGTGCAATTGTCTATGATTTTAAGATGAAATTTGTCTAAACCAAAGTACCTAAAGAGATTTGTCTTCGGTCAGCTTATCGAGATTTGTTATTTATTTGTTTGTTTAAGATTTAATTCCATAAAACCTTTCTTCACTGCTTTTGTATGTTTTGTGTAACTTATAATCAAACATTTTAAATTAATTCACTATCGTTCCCCTTGTGTTCGACACCCTTGCTTATCAAAGCTATACTATACTCGATCGGGTTCACTGCCTGTAAGATATGGTTTAGATGTGATCAACTAAGAATTATAAATAAAAAACTAATTCATTTAAAATACACATCAGAAACCTACAAAGATTTATGATTACATTTGTGGTTAAAATGTTTTGCAAGTATTCGTGAGAAGAACTAGGTGGGACCGTACATGCGCATCAAAGAATTTGGTTTTCGTTGTTTTTGTAATTTTGACTCTGATAATAATATGGTTTCAAATAAATGGCATGTATTGTTTTTCATAAAAAAGATTTTAATTGGTTAATCTGTATTTAAAATGAAAATTCTCTTTGTAATTTTCTGGACGTTAAAGTTTTATGTAAAAAAAATAAACAATGATATTTTCTGTAAATTAAGAGGATAATTTTTATAATTTATTTTCAATACAGGGGTCAAACTTGCCGACATACAAAAATCTTAAACATATGAATTGTTTCTATACAAACAACTTCATATCGGACCCTTTCAGTAAATTACAAAAATAAAAGGACTAAATCTGCCAATATTTAAAACTTTTATGGAAAAAATTTGAAACTAAAAGGTGCTTAGGGACCAAATCTGCCAATTTTGAAAACCTCTATGGCATAAACCTCAAATGCTACAACTATGTGGCAAAAACCCAAATATGGTAATAGCCTTGGAGGCTAACGTTATGTGTTAAAAAACTCATATGATAAAGTTCACTATTCATTTTTAGTTTCAAATTAGATATGTATAATAATATTATTTGCATTAGGTTTACAAAAGTGGTTACCACTTCACCATTCCAAAAGTATTGTCATCTTATCATCATATTATTACCACTTTGTCTCCATACATCTGAGAAATGATAACTATTCCATATCATCTTACTAGTATTATATGTATTAACGTATTGTATATTGTTGGAAACGTCTTCAAGCGTGGTTCAAATTATGCCCAATTACTATAACACTAACCGCACCACCTTCAGGGTGGTGTTCACATGGATGAAGTGCAACGACGTAGGACTCCTCGGATGTGTCTACTCCGACAAGCCTTAGGTTAAGCATTATACTAAGATGGAAAGCCAGTAGGGTTCAATGTGGAGGATGGCTCCGGGCAAAAACACCACACCACCTACAACATTGCCCATAAAAACAAAACTCGATGTGGCAGGACCCTCTTTATCTTTCTTGCTTCCTATGAGAGTGTCTCCCCTCTCTCTTGCATTACCCTCTTCTCTCTTGAACATTATGCTACATGTATTTGTAAATTATTCTAAGATAGGTATAACAAGTTTTAAAGGAAAGAAAAAAAGACAAAACTACAAAATTGGTCACCGTGGTATGTCAAAAATTGTCACAAACTTACACTACTGGTCCAAAACTTTGATTTTGTTGCAAGTTTGGTCCATTTCAAACTTGAAAGTGGTTAAAATGACTTTTTCCCCTCTTTAATTATTTGTTTGTTCACTTTCTTTCTATTTACTACATTATTTTTTAAATTAAAAATAGAAAAAAAATTACAAACCACCCCGTCTCTCTCTCTCTATCCCTCCCTCTCTTATTTTTAATACCTTTATATTTTACAAGAATATATGTTGTCTGGTGTCTCAAAAGAATTACAATGAGATCATGAAAGCCTCTCACTGGCAGCTTTCAATTGGCATCCTCTCACCATAGTCATCACCCTCTTGTAACATTCTGTTTAAAATTAAGTAATTAAATAATAAACCCTAAACCCCAAGATGTAAATATATATTTGATAGTAGCCCTAAAAACCCATAATATTTAGTGAGGTGTTGGTTTCGGAGAGCCAAATGACATGATTTGGATTTTCGGGGGTTAAAGTGTATTTCTGGGAGTTCTTTTGTAAATATTTTCCGAAGTCAGAGGGTTTTTGGTAAATATTGGACTTGAATCGAAAGGATTTTGGAATGTTAAGGGTTAAATGGTAACTTCTGGGACTTGAATTGTAATGAAATATTAAAGATGGGGGTTATTTGGTAAATAATGGATTTAAGTTGAGAAGATTTGACATGGAGGGGCTGGTAATGTAATTATGAGTGAAGATCTCATATGAACGGGCATATAACCGTCACCATCTTGCATTCAAACCCTAAACCTAATTTATCTTGCAGTCATCACCTCCCATATGTGACCTTTCAGCCGTCACTTCCCTTTCTCATATTTCCGATCGGCCAAGGCCACCAAGGGAGCCGTCGTTGATCTTCATTCTTCCCCATGTCAGGATAGCTCAAGATCGTTGTGGAGAGTTGTGTTGGATTAATGTCTAAGTCCATAACTATATTTGGTATGTACTTGACCCGACCCGGCATGGTCCATTTGGGTTGCACTTCACCGACACAATTTATATGGATAATCTTTTGAGAATAGTATGTTTATGATTAATATTAATATATTATAAGTTCTAATATATTAATATGGAATCATATTATTTAATTAGTATTGATCAAGAATTAATTTATAATTAATTAAGTGATCAAAAGGAACTAATTAAATATGGACTCTTATATATATGGAATGGGCCAAGTTCATTTAGGTTGGGCTAAGCTTTCATGGATAGTCCATGGAGTGTTTAACCCATGGATCCTAGGAAATGAAAGGTCATGGGTATTAGGGTTTAACCCTAATCCTCCATACTATATAAAGATGTCTTTGGTTGGTGAAATTGGCACTAGTGTGGATACACTAAAGAAGGGCTAGCCAATTTCACTAGAGAGAACCAAGTAATCATATTCTCTAAAGTATTCCAAGGTGTCTTGGTGATTTGTGATTCCACTTGAGGCTTCCACACTATTGGGGCTAAGCTCTTAAAGCTTGAAGACATCAAGCTACATCAAGAGGTATGTATTCTATCTTGTTACATTCATAGTTTTTGTATGCTAGATTAGGATAATACCTTGAATATTCTTATTTGCATGTATAATAGAGAAAACATAGATCCAAGGTATTTAGGGTTGCATGTACACTTAGGAAGTGTTAGAATGCTCAAAACCCAACAGTGGTATCAGAGCCACGGGTTGTTTTCTGTTATATTGATGCAAATATTTTATTTTCAAAGTTGAAAAAAAAAAAGGAAAAAAAACATGAAGTTCGTCAAATTTTAAGATAATTACTTGTTCTTGTGAAAAACTAATTATTTGTAAAATTTGAATAATTTGCTTTATGATTTGAATTAGGTCAAATTTAATAAAAGATAAAATGATATGATTATTTTATTAGTTTTAAAAGTTTGATCTAAAGAGTTTTTTTTTTTTTTTTTTGAAACCTCCATAAGTTATGGATATGAAAAGGTTTTTAAAAAAAAAAAAAAAAAATTTGATTCAAAGTTTTTATGGAGTTACAAAATTTGGTGTTAATGTTTTAAAGGATTCCATAACTTAAGAATAAGTTATGGATCACCAAAAGTTTTTTGTGTTACCTTGTTTTATGAGTGAATTTAGATTAATGAATAAAATTATGTGATAGTTGGTTTTAATCCAAATTAATCTAAGAATTGATTCTAAAATGTGTTTTTGTAACTTGTACTCAAGTTATATGAAAAGTCACATTTAAGAATCATAAAACTCATAAAAATTGGCAAAGGTTACAAAAGTGAAGAGTCTAGTTCTAATTAAATGGTTTTATGACTTCATAACTTGTCCTCAAGTTATGGAGGACCAAGAGTCTCTTCATTTAATAAAATAAAATAAAATAAAATAAAAAGGTGTAACCTTAATTAATTCCATAAGTTATAAAATAAAGAAAAGTTAATTATTTTATTAGTTTAAAGTCTTCCATAACTTGTCCTCAAGTTATGGAACTTGAAGAGTTTTTGGATTAAAACTACTTTAAACACATAAGTTATGGAATTAATTAGTTTTGAATAGTTTCAAAACTTGCCCTCAAGTTTTGGAATTTGTAAAGTTTTCACTTATGAATACTTTAATTCCAAGTTAGCCCTTAGAATTTTAAAAGTTAAAATTCAACCCTTATACTTTATAATATTATAAGTTAATAATATATATATGTATAAGAGTAAAGTCAGTCTTACCGCTAGTACGCCTCATTCACGAAGCCGGTCTATAAGGTGGGTATAAGGTTGTTGCCTATAAAATGGCAACTTAATGGGTGTCCACTCTCACCCACCGCTTGCTTGACTGGTGGAGGGTCGTTAGCCGAACGGGTTTGACAGGACTAGAATTCTCCCTTCATTAAAAGTATTAATGATAATACTAAGTAACTAAACTCTTAATAATACCCAATCTTAGTTACTTAGGAAAAATGTGAATAAGGTGCTAACCCATGAAATTACACTTTACACTTTGTCTAAGTCGTTAGTGGAGCGTGTGTGGTTAACCGGCACACTAACTTGGACTTAACAAGGTAGGTAAAGGGTGACTTAATATTTATCATAGTATCGATGAAGCGTGTGTGGTTAACCGGCACATCGATTGAGGGGTAAACACTTAAGGGTACCAAGTAATTTGCATGGTTACTTCACACCTTGTTTTGTGATCCTCGGCATCCCAGTCACAAAACCTGAAGGGCACACTCGAGATTGAAACATGCCTTTGAAAAGTTCAATGAATCTCAAAGATCTAGGAGTTTCAAAACCAATTAAAACCTAATAATTCATTTCGTTTATCTTGGTGGAAATTGGTGAATCGTCATTCACCTACCTTCAAATATTTTATAGCTTGGATTACGGCATACCTCTTCTAAGTTATAAAATAGTTTGTTGGGTCCTAGCCTTAATATTTCATATTGGGTGTCATATTAAGGACTTTAAATCAACTATCTTGAATATCTCCCAAAAGATGTCTGTAATAGACACCTATGATCTTCCCAAATCTAGTGAAACAAGGTTTCCTAAATGAAGATGATGTCCTTTGGAAATCATACTTCTTTCACCTCCTCCAATTATTCTCCCCAACCCACAAGTTCTTGAAAAGTTTAAGGTCACTCAAGCCCTATTGGCAAGGCAAGGTCTAGGTGTGATCACATCTTGGAGATGTAGTCACATATTGACAAGCCGAGAGAGTTGGGTGTCAAAGTCTTGAGAAAGTTGGTGGTTCAATCACTTTCTAAGTCACATAGTGAGTTCTTTTGGAACACCTATGAAACAGACTATGACAAGACCCTTAATGATCTTATCTATTTGTTAAGATCAACTTCCTAAAACTTTATGGACATTGACAATGATGACATTGGATATCTAGTAAAGCTCTCTCTTCCCAGTGGAAAGGGATCGGCCATAGTCAACTCGATTGACCAAATGGTAAAGAGAAAAGCTAAGTCTGTGATAGTCCCGTGTACCTTTATCAAAAGGGTCCATATGTTTATATTGCCAAAGGAAGGGGCATTGGTTGCGAAGCTGCCAGATTTACCTAAGGATATTAAAGTCAATAAGTTTGACTCTACTTCAGGTAAAGTCCACTATCTAACTCTGTTAAGTTTCTATTCTGAGATTCTTGATACATGATGTGACTGGGTCACATGGTGATGTTTTAAGAATCAAAGAAAAGTGAAGAAACCTAAAGAAAGAATATGCTGAATCTGATCGCATAGATGGATTTCTATCGCATAGTTTGAAAAATCGGATTCTTCAGCTACTTCTTAGGAGTTATGAGATATTGCTTAGGAATAGATAACAACAAGTTTTCATATGGATTGTAAGGATAAGTTTTCCGCAAAGTTTAAAATAAAAGAAAATTTTTTATTTTATTTATTTTAAAATATCCTTACAATGGCATTTGAGGGAAAATTGTTGCTTATATGATTCCATTAAGAGCAAGAATGGAAATATAAAATTGATTCTTTCATTTGTGGTAATGTCTAAATTTACCAAATAAGGAAAGATTCTCATCACCCAAGTTTCAAGTGGACCGGAACTTGGAATCATGCAAGTTGTATAGCATGATGAATGAGAACTTCCAAGTTTTGGAAAATTAAGACTAATTACTTATTCACATGGATGTGTGAGTCAAGTAATGGACTAAGGGATCGAGTACACATTCTTGTGCACTGATTAAGTCCACCACAAAAGATCGATAAGATTATTCGTCATAATTTACTAAAGCTTAGTAAATATGGTTATACTTACAGGCTAAAGTGTAATTCTGAGACATTGGAAAAGTTTCAATGTATGGCAGAGCGAATAAGAAGATTCAAATAAGGCAGAAGGATAAAAGTTTCTCAAATCTGAAAAGATGGGAGAGTACTTTAGTATCAGTTTTGTGATCATCTTAATGATTAAGAAACCATAGCACAATTAGTTCTCTAAGGAAGTCTTAGTGCATTCTTATGACTAAGAAGAGGGATCTTGAATTGTTGAAATGGTTAAATCAAGTAGATGAGTCATACTTCGTGCCAATACAAGTCTTAGAGTCATACTCCAAGATTGTAACATGAGTGAGATGTCTTAAAGAAGCTTTAAAACACTTGTCAAATGTAAGAGTAAAAGTTTTCTACTCTTGTACATTTGGAATTGGTAAGTTGTGATGTTTTGGATAAAACAAAGACCAACTTAGGCCAATTGGGTAAAGTGTTTTTCTTGATTAGAATCCGCACTATCTCTTGGATGTTTGACAAGGGAGTCTTATAGGTCAAGAGGACAGTGGGAGTCTTAAAGGTCTTGAAAGTCTCAAGAACTAATCAAGAAAAAAACCTAAACAACTTGAGGTTCATAACCTATCGTGTTGACATATTCTGTGCCCATTCCAGTTAAAGTTGGCTTTGCATATGAGTTCTTAGAGTTCTCAATTTGTTGCACAACAACTTGGAAGCAATGGCAGGCCCTTGAGATGCCAGGTGGCAAGAAATTAAGATTGAGTTCAATCCATATGAGTTTGGATTTGTCATTATCTTTGCCTTGTGACTATGGTTTTGACAATTCACATGGATAAGAACACATACACCATTAAATCTAAGTGTCATAAGGTTTCTCTCCGATTCATGAAAATGATGGTGAGGAAACACTTTCACTAAGTAGATTTTAGCTAGATAGCAACTGTGACATTTGCATTCTCAAAGTCGTTAGTGGAGCGTGTGTGGTTTACCGGCACACTAACCTGGACTTGTGAGAAGTGGCAAAAAGGTCTAACCATTATGATTACGGCATACCTCTTCATAATTGTTTAGACTCACAAGTGTGCTATCTAAGGGAAGGTGTATGATTTTGATAAAGTCTTATCAAAACAATCTAGTATCAGAAATCTGAACTTTGGTAAGAAAGTCAATGAAGTATTGATTTCTAGAAGTCCAGCTGATTTCTGGGTACATGTCAAAGCTAGTGGGAGCATAAGTGTTATGCTAATAATCATCATGTTAGTGGGAGCATGATAATTATGATAAGTATTGCAAGTTAGCAATGTTAATTATAGAAAAACAAAAGTTTCAATTGGGAAAGAGTTGTTTTGCTATAATTAAGGGAGAGGAAATTATACTTCATCTCAAATCTATAAGCTTAGATCGTGAGGTTTTAATCATTTAGTCAAGGATATATATGAATTTCATGTTGGAATGGCTCAACATAAGGAAATTCTGTATATGGGTCCATTATTTGCGTTCTAAAATTCGATTATGATTACGGCATCCCTTTTCATAATCTGAATTATGAGAACTTGGCAAATAGAAATGGAAATGTTATAGCAAAAGACTGGTTTAGTCTTTATGTGAGACATCATGAATCGTGTCCCATATGCTTCGGATATAGGATCGATTACATGTGCTATAATCATCTGTTCTAAAATTTTCCAAATGCCTGGGGCATTAAGAAGGGAAAAGGTTTAGAGCTGGATATGACTAAAAGGATTAAACAATTGTCGAGAACAATCTAAGGTTTACAAAAGATTGCTTGCTCAAGGACGGTTGGAAGTACAGTGATAATTCTGGAAGGACCATATTGACATAATCTATAAGGAGGCAACTCTTTTTCAGAAGTGATAGTCAAAATGGAATCTGGAAATGTTTCAAAGTTAGAATTTTCAATCTGTGTAAGATTAAGGAAACTTAATGCAAGAAGGATATTTCCAAGGAGTTGATCTCCTTTGGAATACTCTGTAATGATTGTTGTCAAGTCTTTCTGACTTTGTGCATAATCATTACGAGAGGATCAATGCATATAAGTTTAGAATCTAACAGATTTCAGTAAATGGCATGAATTTGGAATTCTTGCATTTGCGGTAAGGATTTGGGAGTGTGAAAAGAGAATCATTGAAGTTATGTTCAATTGATCTAGTTCACAAAGTAAGGATCATAGACAAACATAGCATGCATACTTGGTGTGTGGCATGACTAGTGTTTAAGAAAACATAGTGTACATGCTTGGAGCATGGGACAACTATTGTTTTAAATTCAAGAATAAAGTTGATAGCTGAAACAGTATACAATGAATAATGTGTAATCATATGGTGATAAATAAAAGGTGTTTTATTTATGTTCAAAGAGTTGATACCATATTGGATTCAATTATTATTGTGTTTCATTTTGCATGTTTTGACTTCCCGAATAAACTGGGTTATTCTTCCGGAATGACTAAGTTATTCAAACCATCCACAGTCGGTCATATGTTGGAAGTAGATATGAATTAAGGCTGTCATGGGTTGGCTTGTAGAGGTCTAAGGTGTTGGACAAAGGGCTACAACACTCATGAGTGCTCATAAGTTCTGAGTATTGGATTCAACCCACGCTCATTGGAATCACTTCATGGATTTTATCACGAGTGATCATGAGACGATAATATCTTATATTCTTCAAACCTAGAGATATGAGTTGTTACTATGAGTTGGTTGTACATTGATTGCACGAAAACGCATTTGGTAACTCGGTGCTATAAAACGTGCCTTTGTGTATTATTCAACAAGTAGTAGAACAAGCCATATGAGTCGAAGTTTATCCGTTCCTTTTACCTTCGGGATAAAAGCGATATCTGTGGGCCCCTCGATGATTTGATGATGACAAATGGAAGTGCTCGGCCGGGCCAGGACTGATTTGATTTGTTCAATTAGTCAGTCGTCATAAATCGCAAATCGGGAAACAACAAATGGACAGAGAGAATGATTATAATCCATGTCTCAGTCCATATGATATCTAGAATGGAGGAATATATGATCCCTTATCTAATGGACAAGTCACTGACAAAGGTCAGAGTTCATCTACAAGGTCAGAGTTCGACAGCGGCTTTAAGAGCTACGATTGCCAGTTAGGTTTGAAGTCATACGCAATAATAGTTTTAGACTTATCCAAGTGGGAGACTGTTGGATTAATGTCTAAGTCCATAACTATATTTGGTATGTACTTGACCCGACCCGGCATGGTCCATTTGGGTTGCACTTCACCGACACAATTTATATGGATAATCTTTTGAGAATAGTATGTTTATGATTAATATTAATATATTATAAGTTCTAATATATTAATATGGAATCATATTATTTAATTAGTATTGATCAAGAATTAATTTATAATTAATTAAGTGATCAAAAGGAACTAATTAAATATGGACTCTTATATATATGGAATGGGCCAAGTTCATTTAGGTTGGGCTAAGCTTTCATGGATAGTCCATGGAGTGTTTAACCCATGGATCCTAGGAAATGAAAGGTCATGGGTATTAGGGTTTAACCCTAATCCTCCATACTATATAAAGATGTCTTTGGTTGGTGAAATTGGCACTAGTGTGGATACACTAAAGAAGGGCTAGCCAATTTCACTAGAGAGAACCAAGTAATCATATTCTCTAAAGTATTCCAAGGTGTCTTGGTGATTTGTGATTCCACTTGAGGCTTCCACACTATTGGGGCTAAGCTCTTAAAGCTTGAAGACATCAAGCTACATCAAGAGGTATGTATTCTATCTTGTTACATTCATAGTTTTTGTATGCTAGATTAGGATAATACCTTGAATGTTCTTATTTGCATGTATAATAGAGAAAACATAGATCCAAGGTATTTAGGGTTGCATGTACACTTAGGAAGTGTTAGAATGCTCAAAACCCAACAAGTTGGTCTACACATGTTACTATTCCGTTGACCACCGGTATCAGTCGACGACTCGCCGCCATGGTGAGTCGTCGTCTTGCACATCGTATTTCTCAATTGCCGCTCGACGTTGAGTGGTCGACCATCATGGCTGTCATTCTTCTCTCCGGTTGAAGTCCCCCCCACCCCTTCATTTTTTCTTCTTCGTATGTTGCATCTTGACAACCCGCTGCTGCCGCTTCGAGCGTCGGTCCGTTCTATTGGATGCTCTCTGGCCACTGCACGCCATTAGGTGGGAGGTTTCGCTTGTATTAGCATTTGTAGGTGTATTTGCTGTTGTTGCAGATTGGGTATGTTGAGAGTATGCGATGGGTGGCCGGAAAATCAAAGAAAAGCCATCACCACCACCGTGAGGTGGTGGCTGTCACCCTCTACCATTGCCTGCCGCCACAAGGGTGGCTGAGTATGTGTGTGTATTTTATTGTGTGTGTATTTTGGATATTATGTTGTTTGTATGTTGTTAATTATGAATTAATCCTGACTATATTGTATGGTTGACCTAGTAGAGTGATGAACTTAATGGATTAAGTCCTGAATGGGTTAAGTAAGAACACTTAACCCTAATCGTCATTTTATGTGAAAACCCTAATTTTGTTTAGGCCTTGAGTTGGGCTTTGGTGATTGGTCTATCGATGGTCCATCCAAGAACAAGTATATGGACTAGAATATTTGATGGGCTTTAGGGTAAGGCCCATATGAGGCGTTTGGGCCCAATTAGGATAATTAGGCCATAAGTGGGCCATAATTGGGCCATGAGGATTATAAGATATTGGACCATTGGAATGCCAAACGTCTGGACTAGGATAAATGGTTAGGCCATAAGATAAGACCATGTAGAGGTTTCGGCCCAATTTGGAAAATTAGGCTATATGTTGGGCTTTGGTCCATTGTTTGACATTTAGGCCTTCAAAGTGTGTGTTTTGGCCTTGGGCTTGGATCAAGATAGGTTGGGGGTAAAGTAGTCTTTTTCCCCAAACATGGACTTATGGTTATATATTGGAACCCAATTATTAATTGGGTGTTGTTTTGATGTTGAAAGTTAGGGAATCTGTCAACCAGCAGGTAGAGTTTTATCTGTGGGACTTCGGCAGTGTGAGGTGAGTGTTCGCACCATACCAATGGGTCGAAGGCACCAAGGCCGACCCATTTTGTGTTATGTGGTACACTAGTTGATGTAGTGATATGTGGTATGCCAGTTGGTTATATGCTACGCGCTATGCTATTTGTTTATGTGATATTTTCATGAAAGACCATGGGGAGCCCATGACAATTGGATGTAAGACCATGTGGGGGAGCCCATGGATTTTCAGGTAAATACCATGGGGGGAGCCCATGACACTTGGATGTAAGACCATGTGGGGGAGCCCATGGCTTTTCAGGTAAAGACCTTGGGGGAGCCCATGACACTTGGATGTAAGACCATGTGGGGAAGCCCATGGCTTTCCAGGTAAAGACCATGAGGGAGCCCATGGCATCCTAGAGTAAGACCTTGGGAGGAGCCCACGACATCCCTATATGTTTGTATGCATGACTTGTGTAGTTGATACAGTTTATGTGATTATGTGTGTAAGACCTTGGAGGGTTTCCATGGCATCCTTATATGCTCATACGCAAGGCTTATGTGATTGATATGGCTTATGTGATTGATGTGGATTTTGTAGCTTATATGACCGATATGGTTTATATGATTATATGGATTTAGTGGGGTATGCTCTGGGGAGCTCACTAAGCTTCGTGCTTATAGTTTTGTTTATGGTTTCAGGTATCATCGGTTTGGAAAGGAAGGGACTGTCTTGATCGCAGCGCACACACCTGTGTTTTCCGCAATATTTGATTTTGGGATGAACTCTGATAAATGCTTTTAATTAGCAATGTTTTTGGAAAGTTTGGATTTAAAAGATATATGTGTTTTGACTATAATGAAAAATGAAATTTCTACCCCTGATTTTTGGGTCGTTACACCTCTCACCGGAGTCACCACCCTCTCGTCTTTCTCCTTCATTCATCATCGGACAATTATGTATTAGAACTTGGTTCGTCTTTCCGATAGAGGTGGTGATGTGAAAACTCTAGATGTTCATATTTCGACGATGGTTGAGGGTGACGACGATGTAACTCAACGAGGCGAAAAGGAGAGAGATGGTGTCGCTAGATAAGGAGAGAGACGATGTCAGCGTTGGCGGATAAAACGTTACTGTTGGATTAGTGTCTAAGCCCGTAACTATATTTGGTATGTACTTGACCCGATTGTGCATGATCCTTTTGGGTTGCCTTCACCAAAGCAACTTGACAAGATAATTTGATGAGAGAGAGAGAGAGGATAATATGATTTATTAATATATTATAAGAATAATATATTAAAGGAGAAATCATATTTATTTAATTAGTATTAGTCATAAATTAATTAGGAATTAATTTGGTGACTAAAAGAGATTAATTAAATAAAGGGGCATAAACTGTCAAATGTATGATAGTTGAGTTTTGGGCTGGGAAACCTAATGGACTAGGGGGAAACGAAATTATGATGAAGGATCATCATATTTTCGTCCAAGGCCCTATTCCAGAAGGTTCCTTGGGCTGCTTGGTGACTAAGTTGTCCATTAGGGTTTAGACTAAAACCCTAGCAACCTACAGTATAAATAAGACCCCTAGCCTTCAATTTTCGGCCACTTGCTTCCCAAGAGAAACCCTAGGCCAAAATTTAGCATCCTCCCTCCTCTCTCATAGTTGCCTTCTTTCTTGTGTTGTTTGTAACCCATTTGAGGAGTTACAGTTGTGACTCTAAGCTCCGGGAAAGAAGATTCAAACTTCCATTGAAGAGGTAAACATCTAGATCTGATGTTATATGTTAAATTATGAAATATGTATGCTAGTTTAGGGTTCGTAAGTCTTGGATTCATTGCATGTACAATAGAAAAACCTAGATCTAAGCATTAGGGTTTGTATGAGCACATATGATTGTTCTTATGCATAAAACTCATAAGTGGTATTAGAGCCATGATTGGTTTTTGTTGTATGGATGCTTTGTATGATTAACATGCTTAAAATCGTTTTTTTTTTTTGCTTCTGTTCGACATGACTCGGCGAGTCACTTCATGAACTCGACGAGTCTGCCCAACTCGGCGAGTCCATTAGTGACTTGGAGAGTCGGATCCTCAGACAGAGGCATTCTCGGGATTTCTTGTTGTTTTTGCTGAGGGATAGTTGCCTAATATGCTTTTACTGATAAAATTTGAATTTTAATGTCATTGTAGCACTATCCTTGCCAAAAACAAAAGATAATTACCAATTCATTAAATAATAAATTCCTTATATGATTAAAAGTTGATTATTTGAATTAATTGGGTAACTTATCTTGCAAGAATATGGATTAGGTTAAATATAGATAATCGATGAATTAATTGTGTGATTTATATTATTTGTTATTTGATCCCTTATGTTTTGAAAAGTTCAAAACTTGCCCTCAAGTTTTGAAATTTAAATTTTGATTAAGAGTTTAATTTTGAAATTTTCAAATTTCAACCCTTAGATTTTTTACAAGTTTAAAAAAATCAACCTTATACTTTGTTATTACAAGATTAATATATATATATATATATATATATATATATATATATATATATATATATATATATATATAGGGTAAAGTAAATATACCTAACAACCTTATATAAGCTTAGGTACCTAACCTTATCAAAGTACGTCATTTTGCATTAAACTTTCATTGCAATCATCCAAGGTTCTTAAACTTCATCCCTAAACTTGATTTACTTCAAAAAAATTTGGAAATTCATCTTTATATTTCTCCTACATCCTTTTATTTGTAGCGGTAGGATATAAAGCCCATCAGGTGGTATTCGATAGAAAGACGTGATGTAAAAGAAAGATATTGGTGAAAGTCCAAAGATTTTGGAAGCAATCAGGTTATGGGGTTGAAGTTTAAGAACCTTAGGCAATTACAATGTAAATATGATACAAACCGATGTAGTATTATGGAGTTAGGTACCTAAGCTTATATAAGGTTGTTAGGTATATTCACTTTTCCCATATATATATATATATATATATATATATATATATATATATATATATATATATGTGTGTGTGTGTGTGTGTGTAAGAATAAGCTAGTCTTATCGCTAGTAAGCCTCATTCACGAAGCCAGTCTATAAGGTTGCTGCCTATAAAATGGAGCTTAATGGGTGTACACTCACACCCACCGCTTGCTTGACTGGTGGAGGTTCGTTAGCCGAACGGATAGGATAGGTCACTTAATTCCTCATTACAAGTATAAGGAATTTACAAATTAACTATAATTTTTTACAAATTCCCAATCTTAGTTACTTTAGGGTAAAATGTGAAAATGATGCTACTCCATGGAATTACACTTTGTACCCTTGTCAAACGTTAGTGGAGCGTGTGCGGTTAACCGGCACACTAATTTGGGGTTGACATTGGTAGCAAAGGGTGGCTCGATGTTTGTCATAGATCAATGGAGCGTGTGTGGTTTACCGGCACATTGATTAGGTGATAGAGACATTGAGTGCACCATGTTGATTCGCATGGTTATTCACAACTTGTCTACGATCCTCGGTATCCCAGTCGCAAATTTGAAGTGCATATCGAGATTTAAACACGCCATTGAAAAGTTCAATGAATCTCAAAGATCTAGGAGTTTTCAAATACATTTAAAACTTAATTTCTTTTCGTTTTTCATAGTGGAAAATTAGTGAATCGTCATTCACTTACCTTCAAATTATTCGCATTTAGATTACGACATCCGTTTTCTAAGTTGTGAATAATGTTGTTGGATCCTAGCCCTAATTTTTCATTTGGGTGTTTAATTGAAGATGCATTTCTAATCAAACTTTGTTCCTTTCTTTTTCAGATGTCTGCTAACAACAACAACAACAACAACGCCTCTGGGTCATTCTCGCTAATGAACCTATGTCAAAAGGTGACATTTGATGGGTCGAATTTCAACGAGTGGATGAGATACATTCGTATGATCACTCGCTACAAGGACAAAGAATATGTCCTCGATGAGAAGCTTGAAAAGATCAACCCAGATGTTGCTACTCCTGAAGAGTTGGCTACCTTTGAGGCCCACGAGCGTGATGCTACAAAAGTTCATTGCATTATGTTGGCCACCATGAACCTCGAACTCCAAAAGTCCTATGAGGACATGTATCCATATGAAATGCATCTACATTTGTTGGACAGGTACCACCAAAGCACAAGGCAAGAGCGCTATGAGATCATCACTAACATGATCACCGCTAAGATGGGGAGTGAAGAATCCCTAACCGCGTATTTGCAAAAAATGCAGAGTTATGTTGATCGTCTTCTCAAACTTAATGTTAAGTTTGATGATGATTTGGATATCGACATCATCCTCCACTCTTTGCCTTCCTGCTACAACCAGTTCAGAATGACCAACCACATGAATATGGAGGATGTATCCTTGAGTAAGCTTTAAGAACTGTTGAGGACTGCTAAGAGCAACCTCAAGAACAAATCTATTGCATCATCATGTGCTGTGGCTGCTCCTGTGTTGGCAATTGGCCAAGGGAAGGGAAAGAAGAGGAAGGCTCTTTCAAAGAGCCACCAAAATGGAAAGTAACGTTATGGTTCATCCTCTAGTGGGACCAAATCAGGTTCTGCTAAACCCTCCTCAGACCCTAAGGAAGTAGAGTGCTTCTATTGCCACGACAAGGGCCACTGGAAACGAAGCTACCCAAAATATCTGCAAGACATTAGAGATGGGAAGATAAAGTCCACCTATGCAGGTATGTATTCTATTAAATCTAACAACTCATCACTTGCTACTTCATGGGTTCTTGATACAGGATGTGGTTTCCACATTTGTTCTGATTTACAGGGCCTAAGAAGAAGTAGGGGGTGGAACATGGGAAGATGAACTTGATTATGGGAAACAGAAGATCGTCGCCTGTGACCAGAGTCGGAGTTTATTCTTTAGTGTTGAGTAATGGGTTAGGAATAGATTTAAATAATTGTTGCTATTCGCCAGATATGGCAGGGAACATTATTTCTTTTCATGGATTATATAAACAAGGTTTCAGATATTCATTTGATAATAGTAATGGTTCTATTAATGTTTATTTGAATGGTGTTTTTTTATTTCAATGCATTACCTTGTAATGGGATTTATGAATATGTGTTAATTGTTGATAATTTGGGAAATGATGTGTTGAATATTGAGTCGTCCAATAGTTTGGACAAAGCATGCTTGTGGCATTGTCGCCTTGGCCATGTCAACAAGAAATGCATAGCCCAAATCCAAAAGGATGGAGTGTTGGAGTCATTTGACCTTAGGGACAATGACGTGTGTGAGTCTTGTTTACTTGGGAAGATGACCAAGTCACCCTTTACTGGTACTTGTGAAAGGGGTGAGGGTCTATTGGATCTCATACACACCGACGTGTGTGGGCCCTTTAGATCCACCACAAGGGATGTTTGCCGCTTCTACGTGACTTTTACAGATGATTATAGCAGATATGGATATATCTACTTAATCAAGCAAAAGTCAGAAACCATTGAAAAGTTCAAAGAGTTTAAGAATGAAGTGGAGAATAAGTTGGGCAGGAAAATCAAGATGCTTCGGTCAGACCGAGGAGGAGAGTACCTAAGTCTTGAGTTTCACGACTATCTAAAGGAAAGTGGAATCGTTTCGGAATTGACGCCTCCGAGAACGCCACAATTGAATGGTGTGGCTGAGAGACGTAATCGGACCTTGTTGGACATGGTTCGTTCTATGATGAGTCGGGCTCTGTTACCAATAGCTTTCTGGGGGTATGCCTTAGAGACTGCCGCCCATATCCTTAAACTGGTTCCCACCAAGAAGGTTGCCAAAACACCTCACGAGATGTGGACAAGGAAAGCTCCCTCGTTGGCACATATCAAGGTTTGGGGTTGCGAGGATTTCGTAAGACGAGAAACTCATGACAAGCTCGAACCTCGTAGTGAGAAGTGTTATTTCATCGGCTATACACAGAAGTCGTTTTTGGCTATCTCTTCTATAGACCGAGTGACAATGTTGTCTTCGTTACAAGGAGAGGGGTTTTCCGAGAAAGATAACTCATAATCCAAGAGGACAGTGGGAGGCAAATTGATCTTGAAGAGATTCAAGAGCATAGCGATGAAGGAACTTCTAACACTAGCACTCAACCTGAGGAGGAAAGTCCTGTTGAACCTGTTGACGAGTCCTTACCTCTTAGACATTCCAGTAGGGCTAGTGTTCCACCCCAGTTCTATGGTTTTCATATTACTACTAAAGGGGATACATTTATTAGTGATGATACACTAGTAAATTTGGACGAACCTAGCAGCTACAAGGAAGCCATGGCAGGCCCAAAGTCTGCTAAGTGCAAAGAGGCAATGGAAAGCGAGATTCAATCCATGTACGACAACCAAGTTTGGAAATTGGTTAATAATGTGTCGGGTCGTAAGACAGTCGGGTGCAAGTGGATCTGCAAGAAGAAGACAGACATAGATGGGAATGTGCACACTTATAAAGTGCAATTGGTTGCGAAGGGTTTTACTCAAACTCCTGGAGTTGACTATGATGATACCTTCTCTCCAGTTGCCAAAATAAAGTCTATTAGGGTGAGGCTCGCAATAGCTGCGTTTCATGATTATGAAATATGGCAGATAGACGTGAAACCCGCTTTTCTTAAAGGAAAGTTGGCTGAGGATGTTTACATGAATCAGGCTGAGGGTTTTTTCAATGCGAAGCATCCAGATAGAGTGTGTAAGCTTGAGAAATCCATTTATGGATTGAAGCAAGCATCCCGCAGATGGAATCTTAGTTTTGACGAGAAGGTCAAAGAGTTTGGCTTTCTGCGAAGCGAAGATGAATCTTGTGTATATGTCAAGGCTAGTGGGAGTATAGTGAGCTTCCTCGTATTGTATGTCGATGACATACTACTCATAGGAAACGACGTCCCAACCTTGCAGGAGGTCAAATCCTGGCATGGGAAGTGTTTCGCTATGAAGGACCTTGGAGAGGCTGCGTATATTCTGGGAATAAGGATAGTAAGAAACGGAAGTAAGAGACTGATAGGACTCAATCAGGATACATACTTGGATAAGGTACTAAAGCGTTTTAGTATGGAAAATTCCAAGAAAGGGGATTTGTGAATCCAAAGCAATACCAAGTTGAGTAAGACTCAATGCCCGAGTACAGAGACAGAAATAGCTGATATGAGTCGAGTACCTTATGCTTCCACAGTTGGCTCTATCATGTACGCTATGACGTGTACTCGCCCTGATGTGGCCTTCGCTTTGAGCATGGTCAGTAGATATCAGGGAAACCCTGGTAGAGCCCATTAGACTGCAGTGAAGAACATTCTTAAGTACCTTCGGAGGACCAAGGAATGGTTTCTAGTTCTCGGTGGGAGTGATGACTTAAGGGTACGAGGGTATAGTGATGCTAGTTTTCAGACGGATCGGGATAATTACCGTTCACAGTCGGGATGGGTCTTTACCCTTAACGGAGGAGCGATGGCTTGGAAAAGTTCAAAGCAAGAGACTGTGGCTGATTTAACGTGTGAATCAGAGTACATTGCAGCAAATGAGGCGTCAAAAGAGGCAATATGGTTGAAGAACTTTATTGGAGACCTTGGAGTTGTGCCATCCATAAAGGAGCCCATGGAGATTTTCTGTGATAATGAATGAGCGGTTGCCTTAACCAAGGAACTAAGGGATCACGGTAGATCCAGGCATATCGACAAAAAATACCATTTTATTAGACATCGGGTAGAAGATGGACTCCTCGTTGTGAAGAGGGTATCGTCAGAAGATAACCCAGCTGATCCCCTTACGAAGGGACTGAGTAGGGTCAAGCATTTGCAGCACACTAAGAGCGTTGGGCTAAAGGACGATATTAGTTTAGATTAGATAGGTAGGAAACTTGTAATAGATAATTTGTATTCAACATTTGATGATTAAATAAAGGTGTGTTATTTATAAGAAAGGTTGCTATCTTGTGTTGATTATTTATCTATTGTTTCTATTTTGTATGTTTTGACTTCCTGAATAATAAGATTATTTAAACAATCCAAAATCGTTCATATGTTGGAAGTAGATATGAAGGAAGATTGTCATGAATTTGTTTGTAGATTGTCTGAAAGGTTTTACACATAGCAAAGGATTTCTACAAAGTTCATGAGTGCTTATGAAATATGATTTGAGCATTGGAATAAACCCGTGCTTGCTGGTATCACTGCATGAGAAGTATCGCGAGTGATCGCAAGATGATAAAATAAAATAATCTTTAAACCTAGAGATATGGTTATTATTTGCTAGTTGATTATACATTGATAATGCAAAAACGCATCAGTAACTTGATATTATAAAACGCATTATTGTGTGTGACTTGACTAGTGAATAATAAAAGCATATAAGTGAAAGTTTTTCTGTTCCTTTTATTCTAAGAGGATAAAAGCGATATCTGGCCACTCGATGATTTGGTTTGAATTATGTGTTGGGCCCGGTCAGAACAAAGTTGATGTGTTCAACTAAGTTCTATGTCAAACGAATCAGAGATCGGGAAACAAAGTGCTAAACAATAAGTATTGTTAGCATGATATCTAGAACAGAGGATTATACGAACACTTATCTGAAGGACAAGATTTCAATCAGAGTTGACAACGGCGTATAAGAGCTACGATTGCTGATCGGATCCTGAAGACATATGTGAGATATAGTTACTAGACTTATCCAAGTGGGAGACTGTTGGATTAGTGTCTAAGCCTGTAACTATATTTGGTATGTACTTTACCCGGTTGTGCATGGTCCTTTTAGGTTGCCTTCACCAAAGCAACTTGACAAGGTAATTTGATGAGAGAGAGAGAGAGGATAATATGATTTATTAATATATTATAAGAATAATATATTAAAGGAGAAATCATATTTATTAAATTAGTATTAGTCATAAATTAATTAGGAATTAATTTGGTGACTAAAAGAGATTAATTAAATAAAGGGGCATAAACTGTCAAATGTATGATAGTTGAGTTTTGGGCTAGGAAACCTAATGGACTAGGGGTGGAACGAAATTATGATGAAGGATCATCATATTTTCGTCCAAGGCCCTATTTGTGACATCCCCAATTTCACAGCTAGAAAAGACCGATTTTATTTATACATTATAAAAGTCAGAGTACCTCTTTTTAATAAAAATGTGTGGAATTTGTTCCCTGTGAAACATGATAAATACGTCATCAGGGCATTTCCGAAGAAAAATATTTTTATTCATTTTAAAACATTTGGGATGTCATCGTCAATACAGAAACATAAGCATAAACAGAACTTACATTCATTATCACTAGTGATTTATATCTCCTTAATCTCTCTGTGTAATGTGACTCCATATCAATACCTGTGATATAAATAAACTGAGTGGGTCAGATTGGGAAACCTGGTGAGTACATGTAATGCCTGTGTTTCCGGGCTTGCCATTTTTAGCAATATAATAGTCTAGGTTGACCTTTGTAACCCGTTTTGAAATAATAAGAGTGTATTATTTGAGTATTATGTGTTTTCTGCTTAATTGCTTAATTATGTGGTTTGATTAATTAAGAATAAAAATAAGCGTCAAAATTTAAGTGTAAAATGAACTTAATATCTTTGGTTAATGTTGTAGTAGTTGAAACGAGGTTTCCGAATATATATAGAACGCCCAAATCTGACTTCGTATGAGGAAGTTATGATTTATCGAAGTTTCGACTTAGCGGTATGCAGCCTGAAATACTCGATTGGAGATCGAGCGGTTTTTAGCCGAAGAAATCTAAACGAGGATCGAAGGTCTCGTTGTTGGTATCGAAGTGATAAAAAGTTAGGCGAGAACGGACGTCAAACGAAGAAGTTATGAATTTATAACGAAGTTTTTCTGTCGCGGCCTATTAAAAATAAATAATAAAAATAAATCAAAATTAGCCGACAGAGTCTAAACGAAAGTTGTAGAGCGTTGTCTCACCTACGCGTGGATATAAAGAACGTTGAAAACGGAGTTTGTATGAAGAAGATATGAATTTCCGAAGTTTATTAAATAATTTGTATTTATTTTTAATTGGAAAATCCGACATTATCCGAAGAGGATTCAGCGATCCGATCCGAAGTACGCCCCGCGTACACCGAAGCATGACGACCCTCGCAGCAAGTGGCTTCGGATGACGCATGCCATGACGTTTCGGACCTGTACGCCCCGCGTACTCCGAGGCTCCAGCCTCCTATAAATAGGATGCGAGGGCAGCCGGCTCTTTTGTTCATTTTCTCTCTTCTCTCTCCCGTTTTGCATCGTTTTGCGTGCCAGAAATACCCCGAAGCTCCGGTATTATTCTCGAGCCCCGAAGCAAGTCCCGAGATCCCGAAGATCCCGAGAAGTGTGGTTCCCGAGCCGAAGCTCTGCCCGCGAGAAGTTCGATTTTTGTAGAGATCTTCCAGATCTGCTGAGGATTACTACTTCTGCAAGTCGTAGTGCTGTCCGATCATCTTCTGATCAAGTGAGTGTATACTACCTTTCATAAACACGATAATAATACAAGTACGGTTTGAGTGTATTAAGTAAATTGTGGTTTATATGTGTGAGGGTGTAGTTACTTTCTTCTAACGCGTAACTATGAAGTATTTTATACGATATACTTGTTATGTGTATATTTTGTGGTTATATGCGTGAATGGATATTCACTTTATTCTATCTCATAGATTTGATTTGTTTTCTATGAAATACGTGTTATGTGGTATGCCTCATCTGTTATATGGAATATATATTGAATGAAAATGATATACAGGTTTTAAACTATGTATGAAAATATATATTCTTATCTACTAATATGTTGGGTAGAACATGGGTAGATAGTTGGTGTGTAATAAACAGATGAGAGGCCTCGATGTTTTTGTTGTTGTTGATCTAGTTATTCAGCGGAGTATGGATAACGACCACGGACTCTTTCTAGACAGTCCAGTGGAACGCTAGCAGGTTCATAACCTGTAGGTGTTGTGAACGATGTGTTCACCGGTGTACTCTATCCCCCTCATGGTTGCCTTTAGTATATCTATTGTTGAGGAAACCCCTTAGCAGTGATGTCCGTCCCGATGAAAATCCTAGATTAGGTCCCTCGAGATAGATGTTGTTTTAGGGACGTAAAGTGAGGATAACGGGAATGGGTAATCGGGATAGTGATTGGTTGGTGAAATTAAATATAATTTATTTATTGTGGGTTGAAAACCCTATATGCTCACCAGGCTCCCAAGCCTGACCCACTCAGTTTTATTTGTATTACAGGAAGTGGCGCAAGGGCGTAAGATGGATGAATCATCTTGTTGTTTTGTTTACAAGTCTGTATATGTAAATATTTGTTGAATGACTTGTAATGTTATCGTTTATGCTTTATGGTCTGTATCGGAACATGACATCCCGAGTTTTGATTATATAATGAAAATGCATCTCTTGATGAAATGCTTTGATAAATATTATTTTATCATGTTTTGTTTTGGGAACAAATTCCGCAACTCTTTTAAATCAAAAGGATTTACTCTAAAATTATTTTAAAAAGCATAAATGAAATCGGTCTTTTATGGCCGTGATTTTGGGGATGTCACAGTTGGTATCAGAGCATTAGTTTAAGCGAACTAGGAATTTGTAGGATTTCTAGACTTAAACTTAGAATGCTAAGTGGAATTTTGAGATGTGTGTCTGTTGGATTTTAGACACGAGCACTAGTTTATTTTAGGAAAGTTACCTAAAATGCTTTTATGCGCTAGATGTTATATGTTGCCGTATATGATATTAATTGTTCGGATCTACGGTCTGTTGCCGACCGGATCTGGAAACCTTATGTGTGTAGGATTCTAAGTATGCCTACGTTATTAGAAATAGCATGTAAACGTTTCGGAGAAATAAGGATGATTTGAATATCTATCGTGAATGAGGATCTAATTTCACCTTATTCGGTGTGTAGATAAAAAATGGTGAGAACAAGGAGTGGCGTTGGAAACGCGGATGAAAACAGTAATCAACCGCCAATGATTGAGCAAATACCTGTTGTAGCAGCAGCACCAGAACCAATAACAATGGTTGCGGTGCAAGCCATGATTCGGGCTATGTTAGCCGAACAAAGGGATGAGATGCCACAGATGTTGCATGATAATAGGGATGAACCTATCATACCTATTGAGGAACCTGAATTGATTCCCGAGCAATCGGAGGAAGGGAACAATAGTCGCATGATGAGTCAAGTTGGGACTCAAGGAGAACGAAGGAACGATCCGGAAAGGAGAAACAACAAGGATGGGCGAATGTACAAGAATTTCTTGGGAGCCAAGCCGCCAAGTCTTTCTGGAAGCCCAAAGTCTGTTGAGATAATGGATTGGATCTCCGAAATGGAGATGGTATTTGAAAGTTGCGACTGTAGCAACAAGCAGAAGATAGTCTTTGCAGTTAGACAACTGAAGATTGGAGTCTTGAGTTGGTGGAAGTTGTTGGCAGATACTATGCCACGAGGAGAAGCCCTGAAAATGTCATGGGAGGAGTTCTTGGAACAACTAAGGGTGCAGTATTGTTCAGAGATAGATCTGATTGATCTGAACAACGAGTTCCAAAACTTGAAGAAGGGGAGGATGAGCATAGATGACTATGCTACTGCATTTACTGAGAAAATGAAGTTGTTTCGTACCTAGTGCCAACGGAACTCTCCAAGATTGAGAGGTTTGCTAATGGACTGCCTGCCGACTTTGGTCCGACAGTCAAGATGGCAACCACTCTGAAAACGGATGTTCGTACAGCTAGGAATGTGGAGGCCCAGCAGAAGGAAAAGGGTCTGGAAAGGATAGATGTTGGTGAAAAGAGGAAGTTCGATGGAACTTCAGGGTCCAACAAGAAAAACAAGTTCTCAAAGTCTGGTTCGAGGGGAAGTGGAGGTGAAGCGAAATGGTGCGACAAATGTAAAAAGAAGCATCATGGAAAATGTGAGGCGGCAAACACATGCTACAAGTGTGGAAAGCCAGGGCACTATGCCAATGAATGTACCCTCACTAAGAAAGTTGGTTGTGGTGAGGAGGGACACATGTCGAGGGACTGCCCGAAGAAGAAGGAGGCAAAAAGACCCAACATTCCACCAAAGCCAAAGGCGAGAGCATTCCAGATGACACTGGAAGCTGCTAAATATGAAGCTGATGTCGCTTCAGGTACCTTTCTCGTTAATGAATTGCCTGCCCAAATTTTATTTGATTCTGGAGCCAACTACTCCTTTATATCGCATGAATTTGGTAGAAAGCTAGCTTTGCCTGTTGTTAGACTAGATAATGCCTTATTTGTCGAAGTTGCTAGTGGCAAGTTTGTACCTGTTAGCCATCGTATGAAAAACATCTTAATTGATTTGAATGGGAATAAGTTCCACGAGGAATTATTGCCTATCGAACTAAATGGTTTCGACATCGTATTGGGAATGGATTGGCTTAGTGCCAATGACGCCGAAATTTTATGCAAGAAGAAAATAGTCAAAGTAAACCCGCCTGGGAAAGATTGGTTTATGGTGTATGGGGACAAACACAGAGTGAATTCTGGAATCATTTCATTGATGAAAGCCAGAAAATGTTTGACCAAGGGGTGTACATCATATTTAGCATTCGTGATTGATGCTAAGAAGGAAAAGAAGGTGATGCAGAATATTCCAGTTATGTGTGATTATCCGGAAGTATTTCCCGAATATCTTCCTGGATTACCGCCTGATCGACAAGTGGAATTCCGTATTGACTTGTTGCCAGGAACAACGCCAATTGCGAAAGCACCTTATCGATTAGCACCGACGGTGATGAAGGAGCTAATGATGCAACTTCAGGAGTTATTGGACAAAGGTTTCATTAGACCTAGTTCATCACCCTGGGGAGCTCCGGTGTTATTTGTAAAGAAGAAAGATGGAAGTATGAGAATGTGCATGGATTATAGAGAGCTGAACAAGGCAACAATAAAGAATAGATATACGTTACCAAGGATTGATGACCTGTTTGATCAATTGCAAGGTTCGAGCTATTTCTCGAAGATTGACCTAAGGTCAGGATATCATCAACTGAAAGTAAGAGAGCAAGATATCGAGAAGACTGCATTCAGAACTAGATATGGACACTATGAGGTCTTGGTTATGTCGTTTGAACTAACCAATGCTCCGGCAGCATTCATGGATTTAATGAATAGGGTTTGTAATCCTTTCCTTGATACATCCGTGATAGTGTTCATAGACGACATTCTGATTTACTCGAAAACCCAGGAGGAGCATGGCAGACACTTGCGAGAAGTGTTGGAAATTTTGGAGAAGGAGAAGCTGTATGCAAAGTTCTCCTAATATGATTTTTGGATTCGTGAAGTCCAATTCTTGGGTCACGTGGTCAACCAAGAAGGGATAATGGTTGATCCAGCAAAGATTGAAGCTGTAATGAAGTGGGAACAACCGAAAAGTCCCACGGATATCCGAAGCTTTTTAGGATTAGCCGGATATTACCGAAGGTTTATCCAAGGCTTTTCTTCGATTGCTACTCCATTGACAGCTTTGACCCACAAAGGAGCTACTTATGCTTGGAGTGATAAGCATAAAAAAGCATTCGAGAAGCTAAAGAAGAAACTATGCGAGGCACCGATACTTTCTCTACCCGATGGAGTTGAAGACTTCGCTGTTTATAGCGATGCGTCTGGGGTTGGATTGGGTTGTGTTTTGACCCAAAGAGAAAAGGTGATAGCATATGCGTCTCGACAACTGAAAGAGCATGAAAAAAATTACCCGACTCATGATTTGGAGTTGGCAGCGGTAGTTTTCGCTCTGAAAATATGGAGGCATTACCTCTATGGCACGAAGTGCAAACTTTTCATTGATCATAAGAGTCTCCAATATCTCTTTAATCAGAAGGAATTGAATATGAGGCAACGACGCTGGCTAGAATTACTTAAAGACTACGACTGCGAGATACTTTACCACCCCGGTAAAGTTAATGTTGTTGCTGATGCTCTCAGTCAGAAGGTTAATCTTGAAAGGAAAAGGCCAAGAGCGTTGAGAATTGAAGTTGTCTCGACTATTGTGGAAAGTATAAAGAAAGCTCAAAGTGAAGCTTCTGAGAAGAATGGCCGAAAGGAGGAACGTTTGGGCAAAATGTTGGTGTTCGGTGTAAGCAGTCACAGACTGAAGGTGTTCCAAGATCGGATTTGGGTACCTAAGTCCGAAGGAATTAGAGATCTTCTGATGGAAGAAGCTCACAAGACCATGTACTCGATTCATCCGGGTAGCACTCAAATGTATAGGGACCTGAAACCCTACTACTGGTGGCCGACGATGAAGCTTGACGTTGCAAAGTATGTGGCTGAATGTGTGACTTGCGCGAGAGTCAAGACACAACATCAGAAACCGTACGGGAGTTTAGAACCTTTACCTGTACCTATGGGTAAGTGGGAAGACATTGCTATGGATTTTGTCACTAAACTGCCCAGAACAAAGAATGGTCACGACATGATTTGGGTGGTCGTTGATCGATTCACTAAGAGTGCGCATTTCATAGCGGCCAAGGAGAAATGGTCTATGGAGAAGCTTGCGAATTCTTACGTGAAGGAAATTGTGAGGCTTCACGGTGTTCCGTTAACGATTGTGTCGGATCGTGATAGCCGTTTCACCTCGAGGTTTTGGAAAAGTCTACAAGAGGAATTGGGTACCAAGTTGTGTTTAAGTACAGCTTATGGTCAGAGTGAAAGAACGATACAAACACTTGAAGATATGCTGAGAGCATGTACCTTGGAATTCCTAGGTAATTGGGATGAACATTTACCATTGGTAGAATTTTCCTATAATAATAGTTTCCACTCGAGTATTAAGATGGCACCTTACCAAGCTTTGTATGGACAAAAGTGTCGTACGCCGTCTTGTTGGCTTGAGGCTGGGGAAAAGCAGTTTATGGGACCGGAGATAGTCCATCAAACTGCTGAAAAGTTGAAAATAATTAGGGAAAGAATGTTAGCAGCTCAGGATCGTCAAAAGAGCTATGCTGACAAGAAGCGAAGACCGATGACTTTCGAAATTGGAGATTCAGTTTTGCTTAAAGTCTCGCCGTGGAAGGGACTTATAAGATTTGGTAAAAGGGGAAAATTGAGTCCAAGGTTTATTGGACCGTTTAAAGTTCTTCAGAGGATTGAGAACCAAGCTTACAAGCTCGAACTACCAGAAGAACTAAATGGAATTCATAACACTTTTCATGTGTGTTATTTGAGGAAGTTCACGGGGGAAGTTCCCGACATGATTCCACTTTCGGAGTTGAGAATTGATGAGAACAAAAGGTTGATTGAAGAACCAGAGGCAATTGTTGACCGAAAGACTAAGAAATTGCGACGCAAGATGGTTGGGTTAGTGCTTGTCCGATGGAAACACACGAATGGGCCGAATCTCACCTGGGAGACGGAGAGTGACATGATGGGTCGCTATCCGCATTTGTTTGTTGATGTGTGATTCCGGGGACGGAATCATTCTAAGGTGGAGAGAATTGTAACGCCTGTGTTTCCGGGCTTGCCATTTTTAGCAATATAATAGTCTAGGTTGACCTTTGTAACCCGTTTTGAAATAATAAGAGTGTATTATTTGAGTATTATGTGTTTTCTGCTTAATTGCTTAATTATGTGGTTTGATTAATTAAGAATAAAAATAAGCGTCAAAATTTAAGTGTAAAATGAACTTAATATCTTTGGTTAATGTTGTAGTAGTTGAAACGAGGTTTCCGAATATATATAGAACGCCCAAATCTGACTTCGTATGAGGAAGTTATGATTTATCGAAGTTTCGACTTAGCGGTATGCAGCCTGAAATACTCGATTGGAGATCGAGCGGTTTTTAGCCGAAGAAATCTAAACGAGGATCGAAGGTCTCGTTGTTGGTATCGAAGTGATAAAAAGTTAGGCGAGAACGGACGTCAAACGAAGAAGTTATGAATTTATAACGAAGTTTTTCTGTCGCGGCCTATTAAAAATAAATAATAAAAATAAATCAAAATTAGCCGACAGAGTCTAAACGAAAGTTGTAGAGCGTTGTCTCACCTACGCGTGGATATAAAGAACGTTGAAAACGGAGTTTGTATGAAGAAGATATGAATTTCCGAAGTTTATTAAATAATTTGTATTTATTTTTAATTGGAAAATCCGACATTATCCGAAGAGGATTCAGCGATCCGATCCGAAGTACGCCCCGCGTACACCGAAGCATGACGACCCTCGCAGCAAGTGGCTTCGGATGACGCATGCCATGACGTTTCGGACCTGTACGCCCCGCGTACTCCGAGGCTCCAGCCTCCTATAAATAGGATGCGAGGGCAGCCGGCTCTTTTGTTCATTTTCTCTCTTCTCTCTCCCGTTTTGCATCGTTTTGCGTGCCAGAAATACCCCGAAGCTCCGGTATTATTCTCGAGCCCCGAAGCAAGTCCCGAGATCCCGAAGATCCCGAGAAGTGTGGTTCCCGAGCCGAAGCTCTGCCCGCGAGAAGTTCGATTTTTGTAGAGATCTTCCAGATCTGCTGAGGATTACTACTTCTGCAAGTCGTAGTGCTGTCCGATCATCTTCTGATCAAGTGAGTGTATACTACCTTTCATAAACACGATAATAATACAAGTACGGTTTGAGTGTATTAAGTAAATTGTGGTTTATATGTGTGAGGGTGTAGTTACTTTCTTCTAACGCGTAACTATGAAGTATTTTATACGATATACTTGTTATGTGTATATTTTGTGGTTATATGCGTGAATGGATATTCACTTTATTCTATCTCATAGATTTGATTTGTTTTCTATGAAATACGTGTTATGTGGTATGCCTCATCTGTTATATGGAATATATATTGAATGAAAATGATATACAGGTTTTAAACTATGTATGAAAATATATATTCTTATCTACTAATATGTTGGGTAGAACATGGGTAGATAGTTGGTGTGTAATAAACAGATGAGAGGCCTCGATGTTTTTGTTGTTGTTGATCTAGTTATTCAGCGGAGTATGGATAACGACCACGGACTCTTTCTAGACAGTCCAGTGGAACGCTAGCAGGTTCATAACCTGTAGGTGTTGTGAACGATGTGTTCACCGGTGTACTCTATCCCCCTCATGGTTGCCTTTAGTATATCTATTGTTGAGGAAACCCCTTAGCAGTGATGTCCGTCCCGATGAAAATCCTAGATTAGGTCCCTCGAGATAGATGTTGTTTTAGGGACGTAAAGTGAGGATAACGGGAATGGGTAATCGGGATAGTGATTGGTTGGTGAAATTAAATATAATTTATTTATTGTGGGTTGAAAACCCTATATGCTCACCAGGCTCCCAAGCCTGACCCACTCAGTTTTATTTGTATTACAGGAAGTGGCGCAAGGGCGTAAGATGGATGAATCATCTTGTTGTTTTGTTTACAAGTCTGTATATGTAAATATTTGTTGAATGACTTGTAATGTTATCGTTTATGCTTTATGGTCTGTATCGGAACATGACATCCCGAGTTTTGATTATATAATGAAAATGCATCTCTTGATGAAATGCTTTGATAAATATTATTTTATCATGTTTTGTTTTGGGAACAAATTCCGCAACTCTTTTAAATCAAAAGGATTTACTCTAAAATTATTTTAAAAAGCATAAATGAAATCGGTCTTTTATGGCCGTGATTTTGGGGATGTCACAGTTGGTATCAGAGCATTAGTTTAAGCGAACTAGGAATTTGTAGGATTTCTAGACTTAAACTTAGAATGCTAAGTGGAATTTTGAGATGTGTGTCTGTTGGATTTTAGACACGAGCACTAGTTTATTTTAGGAAAGTTACCTAAAATGCTTTTATGCGCTAGATGTTATATGTTGCCGTATATGATATTAATTGTTCGGATCTACGGTCTGTTGCCGACCGGATCTGGAAACCTTATGTGTGTAGGATTCTAAGTATGCCTACGTTATTAGAAATAGCATGTAAACGTTTCGGAGAAATAAGGATGATTTGAATATCTATCGTGAATGAGGATCTAATTTCACCTTATTCGGTGTGTAGATAAAAAATGGTGAGAACAAGGAGTGGCGTTGGAAACGCGGATGAAAACAGTAATCAACCGCCAATGATTGAGCAAATACCTGTTGTAGCAGCAGCACCAGAACCAATAACAATGGTTGCGGTGCAAGCCATGATTCGGGCTATGTTAGCCGAACAAAGGGATGAGATGCCACAGATGTTGCATGATAATAGGGATGAACCTATCATACCTATTGAGGAACCTGAATTGATTCCCGAGCAATCGGAGGAAGGGAACAATAGTCGCATGATGAGTCAAGTTGGGACTCAAGGAGAACGAAGGAACGATCCGGAAAGGAGAAACAACAAGGATGGGCGAATGTACAAGAATTTCTTGGGAGCCAAGCCGCCAAGTCTTTCTGGAAGCCCAAAGTCTGTTGAGATAATGGATTGGATCTCCGAAATGGAGATGGTATTTGAAAGTTGCGACTGTAGCAACAAGCAGAAGATAGTCTTTGCAGTTAGACAACTGAAGATTGGAGTCTTGAGTTGGTGGAAGTTGTTGGCAGATACTATGCCACGAGGAGAAGCCCTGAAAATGTCATGGGAGGAGTTCTTGGAACAACTAAGGGTGCAGTATTGTTCAGAGATAGATCTGATTGATCTGAACAACGAGTTCCAAAACTTGAAGAAGGGGAGGATGAGCATAGATGACTATGCTACTGCATTTACTGAGAAAATGAAGTTGTTTCGTACCTAGTGCCAACGGAACTCTCCAAGATTGAGAGGTTTGCTAATGGACTGCCTGCCGACTTTGGTCCGACAGTCAAGATGGCAACCACTCTGAAAACGGATGTTCGTACAGCTAGGAATGTGGAGGCCCAGCAGAAGGAAAAGGGTCTGGAAAGGATAGATGTTGGTGAAAAGAGGAAGTTCGATGGAACTTCAGGGTCCAACAAGAAAAACAAGTTCTCAAAGTCTGGTTCGAGGGGAAGTGGAGGTGAAGCGAAATGGTGCGACAAATGTAAAAAGAAGCATCATGGAAAATGTGAGGCGGCAAACACATGCTACAAGTGTGGAAAGCCAGGGCACTATGCCAATGAATGTACCCTCACTAAGAAAGTTGGTTGTGGTGAGGAGGGACACATGTCGAGGGACTGCCCGAAGAAGAAGGAGGCAAAAAGACCCAACATTCCACCAAAGCCAAAGGCGAGAGCATTCCAGATGACACTGGAAGCTGCTAAATATGAAGCTGATGTCGCTTCAGGTACCTTTCTCGTTAATGAATTGCCTGCCCAAATTTTATTTGATTCTGGAGCCAACTACTCCTTTATATCGCATGAATTTGGTAGAAAGCTAGCTTTGCCTGTTGTTAGACTAGATAATGCCTTATTTGTCGAAGTTGCTAGTGGCAAGTTTGTACCTGTTAGCCATCGTATGAAAAACATCTTAATTGATTTGAATGGGAATAAGTTCCACGAGGAATTATTGCCTATCGAACTAAATGGTTTCGACATCGTATTGGGAATGGATTGGCTTAGTGCCAATGACGCCGAAATTTTATGCAAGAAGAAAATAGTCAAAGTAAACCCGCCTGGGAAAGATTGGTTTATGGTGTATGGGGACAAACACAGAGTGAATTCTGGAATCATTTCATTGATGAAAGCCAGAAAATGTTTGACCAAGGGGTGTACATCATATTTAGCATTCGTGATTGATGCTAAGAAGGAAAAGAAGGTGATGCAGAATATTCCAGTTATGTGTGATTATCCGGAAGTATTTCCCGAATATCTTCCTGGATTACCGCCTGATCGACAAGTGGAATTCCGTATTGACTTGTTGCCAGGAACAACGCCAATTGCGAAAGCACCTTATCGATTAGCACCGACGGTGATGAAGGAGCTAATGATGCAACTTCAGGAGTTATTGGACAAAGGTTTCATTAGACCTAGTTCATCACCCTGGGGAGCTCCGGTGTTATTTGTAAAGAAGAAAGATGGAAGTATGAGAATGTGCATGGATTATAGAGAGCTGAACAAGGCAACAATAAAGAATAGATATACGTTACCAAGGATTGATGACCTGTTTGATCAATTGCAAGGTTCGAGCTATTTCTCGAAGATTGACCTAAGGTCAGGATATCATCAACTGAAAGTAAGAGAGCAAGATATCGAGAAGACTGCATTCAGAACTAGATATGGACACTATGAGGTCTTGGTTATGTCGTTTGAACTAACCAATGCTCCGGCAGCATTCATGGATTTAATGAATAGGGTTTGTAATCCTTTCCTTGATACATCCGTGATAGTGTTCATAGACGACATTCTGATTTACTCGAAAACCCAGGAGGAGCATGGCAGACACTTGCGAGAAGTGTTGGAAATTTTGGAGAAGGAGAAGCTGTATGCAAAGTTCTCCTAATATGATTTTTGGATTCGTGAAGTCCAATTCTTGGGTCACGTGGTCAACCAAGAAGGGATAATGGTTGATCCAGCAAAGATTGAAGCTGTAATGAAGTGGGAACAACCGAAAAGTCCCACGGATATCCGAAGCTTTTTAGGATTAGCCGGATATTACCGAAGGTTTATCCAAGGCTTTTCTTCGATTGCTACTCCATTGACAGCTTTGACCCACAAAGGAGCTACTTATGCTTGGAGTGATAAGCATAAAAAAGCATTCGAGAAGCTAAAGAAGAAACTATGCGAGGCACCGATACTTTCTCTACCCGATGGAGTTGAAGACTTCGCTGTTTATAGCGATGCGTCTGGGGTTGGATTGGGTTGTGTTTTGACCCAAAGAGAAAAGGTGATAGCATATGCGTCTCGACAACTGAAAGAGCATGAAAAAAATTACCCGACTCATGATTTGGAGTTGGCAGCGGTAGTTTTCGCTCTGAAAATATGGAGGCATTACCTCTATGGCACGAAGTGCAAACTTTTCATTGATCATAAGAGTCTCCAATATCTCTTTAATCAGAAGGAATTGAATATGAGGCAACGACGCTGGCTAGAATTACTTAAAGACTACGACTGCGAGATACTTTACCACCCCGGTAAAGTTAATGTTGTTGCTGATGCTCTCAGTCAGAAGGTTAATCTTGAAAGGAAAAGGCCAAGAGCGTTGAGAATTGAAGTTGTCTCGACTATTGTGGAAAGTATAAAGAAAGCTCAAAGTGAAGCTTCTGAGAAGAATGGCCGAAAGGAGGAACGTTTGGGCAAAATGTTGGTGTTCGGTGTAAGCAGTCACAGACTGAAGGTGTTCCAAGATCGGATTTGGGTACCTAAGTCCGAAGGAATTAGAGATCTTCTGATGGAAGAAGCTCACAAGACCATGTACTCGATTCATCCGGGTAGCACTCAAATGTATAGGGACCTGAAACCCTACTACTGGTGGCCGACGATGAAGCTTGACGTTGCAAAGTATGTGGCTGAATGTGTGACTTGCGCGAGAGTCAAGACACAACATCAGAAACCGTACGGGAGTTTAGAACCTTTACCTGTACCTATGGGTAAGTGGGAAGACATTGCTATGGATTTTGTCACTAAACTGCCCAGAACAAAGAATGGTCACGACATGATTTGGGTGGTCGTTGATCGATTCACTAAGAGTGCGCATTTCATAGCGGCCAAGGAGAAATGGTCTATGGAGAAGCTTGCGAATTCTTACGTGAAGGAAATTGTGAGGCTTCACGGTGTTCCGTTAACGATTGTGTCGGATCGTGATAGCCGTTTCACCTCGAGGTTTTGGAAAAGTCTACAAGAGGAATTGGGTACCAAGTTGTGTTTAAGTACAGCTTATGGTCAGAGTGAAAGAACGATACAAACACTTGAAGATATGCTGAGAGCATGTACCTTGGAATTCCTAGGTAATTGGGATGAACATTTACCATTGGTAGAATTTTCCTATAATAATAGTTTCCACTCGAGTATTAAGATGGCACCTTACCAAGCTTTGTATGGACAAAAGTGTCGTACGCCGTCTTGTTGGCTTGAGGCTGGGGAAAAGCAGTTTATGGGACCGGAGATAGTCCATCAAACTGCTGAAAAGTTGAAAATAATTAGGGAAAGAATGTTAGCAGCTCAGGATCGTCAAAAGAGCTATGCTGACAAGAAGCGAAGACCGATGACTTTCGAAATTGGAGATTCAGTTTTGCTTAAAGTCTCGCCGTGGAAGGGACTTATAAGATTTGGTAAAAGGGGAAAATTGAGTCCAAGGTTTATTGGACCGTTTAAAGTTCTTCAGAGGATTGAGAACCAAGCTTACAAGCTCGAACTACCAGAAGAACTAAATGGAATTCATAACACTTTTCATGTGTGTTATTTGAGGAAGTTCACGGGGGAAGTTCCCGACATGATTCCACTTTCGGAGTTGAGAATTGATGAGAACAAAAGGTTGATTGAAGAACCAGAGGCAATTGTTGACCGAAAGACTAAGAAATTGCGACGCAAGATGGTTGGGTTAGTGCTTGTCCGATGGAAACACACGAATGGGCCGAATCTCACCTGGGAGACGGAGAGTGACATGATGGGTCGCTATCCGCATTTGTTTGTTGATGTGTGATTCCGGGGACGGAATCATTCTAAGGTGGAGAGAATTGTAACGCCTGTGTTTCCGGGCTTGCCATTTTTAGCAATATAATAGTCTAGGTTGACCTTTGTAACCCGTTTTGAAATAATAAGAGTGTATTATTTGAGTATTATGTGTTTTCTGCTTAATTGCTTAATTATGTGGTTTGATTAATTAAGAATAAAAATAAGCGTCAAAATTTAAGTGTAAAATGAACTTAATATCTTTGGTTAATGTTGTAGTAGTTGAAACGAGGTTTCCGAATATATATAGAACGCCCAAATCTGACTTCGTATGAGGAAGTTATGATTTATCGAAGTTTCGACTTAGCGGTATGCAGCCTGAAATACTCGATTGGAGATCGAGCGGTTTTTAGCCGAAGAAATCTAAACGAGGATCGAAGGTCTCGTTGTTGGTATCGAAGTGATAAAAAGTTAGGCGAGAACGGACGTCAAACGAAGAAGTTATGAATTTATAACGAAGTTTTTCTGTCGCGGCCTATTAAAAATAAATAATAAAAATAAATCAAAATTAGCCGACAGAGTCTAAACGAAAGTTGTAGAGCGTTGTCTCACCTACGCGTGGATATAAAGAACGTTGAAAACGGAGTTTGTATGAAGAAGATATGAATTTCCGAAGTTTATTAAATAATTTGTATTTATTTTTAATTGGAAAATCCGACATTATCCGAAGAGGATTCAGCGATCCGATCCGAAGTACGCCCCGCGTACACCGAAGCATGACGACCCTCGCAGCAAGTGGCTTCGGATGACGCATGCCATGACGTTTCGGACCTGTACGCCCCGCGTACTCCGAGGCTCCAGCCTCCTATAAATAGGATGCGAGGGCAGCCGGCTCTTTTGTTCATTTTCTCTCTTCTCTCTCCCGTTTTGCATCGTTTTGCGTGCCAGAAATACCCCGAAGCTCCGGTATTATTCTCGAGCCCCGAAGCAAGTCCCGAGATCCCGAAGATCCCGAGAAGTGTGGTTCCCGAGCCGAAGCTCTGCCCGCGAGAAGTTCGATTTTTGTAGAGATCTTCCAGATCTGCTGAGGATTACTACTTCTGCAAGTCGTAGTGCTGTCCGATCATCTTCTGATCAAGTGAGTGTATACTACCTTTCATAAACACGATAATAATACAAGTACGGTTTGAGTGTATTAAGTAAATTGTGGTTTATATGTGTGAGGGTGTAGTTACTTTCTTCTAACGCGTAACTATGAAGTATTTTATACGATATACTTGTTATGTGTATATTTTGTGGTTATATGCGTGAATGGATATTCACTTTATTCTATCTCATAGATTTGATTTGTTTTCTATGAAATACGTGTTATGTGGTATGCCTCATCTGTTATATGGAATATATATTGAATGAAAATGATATACAGGTTTTAAACTATGTATGAAAATATATATTCTTATCTACTAATATGTTGGGTAGAACATGGGTAGATAGTTGGTGTGTAATAAACAGATGAGAGGCCTCGATGTTTTTGTTGTTGTTGATCTAGTTATTCAGCGGAGTATGGATAACGACCACGGACTCTTTCTAGACAGTCCAGTGGAACGCTAGCAGGTTCATAACCTGTAGGTGTTGTGAACGATGTGTTCACCGGTGTACTCTATCCCCCTCATGGTTGCCTTTAGTATATCTATTGTTGAGGAAACCCCTTAGCAGTGATGTCCGTCCCGATGAAAATCCTAGATTAGGTCCCTCGAGATAGATGTTGTTTTAGGGACGTAAAGTGAGGATAACGGGAATGGGTAATCGGGATAGTGATTGGTTGGTGAAATTAAATATAATTTATTTATTGTGGGTTGAAAACCCTATATGCTCACCAGGCTCCCAAGCCTGACCCACTCAGTTTTATTTGTATTACAGGAAGTGGCGCAAGGGCGTAAGATGGATGAATCATCTTGTTGTTTTGTTTACAAGTCTGTATATGTAAATATTTGTTGAATGACTTGTAATGTTATCGTTTATGCTTTATGGTCTGTATCGGAACATGACATCCCGAGTTTTGATTATATAATGAAAATGCATCTCTTGATGAAATGCTTTGATAAATATTATTTTATCATGTTTTGTTTTGGGAACAAATTCCGCAACTCTTTTAAATCAAAAGGATTTACTCTAAAATTATTTTAAAAAGCATAAATGAAATCGGTCTTTTATGGCCGTGATTTTGGGGATGTCACAGTTGGTATCAGAGCATTAGTTTAAGCGAACTAGGAATTTGTAGGATTTCTAGACTTAAACTTAGAATGCTAAGTGGAATTTTGAGATGTGTGTCTGTTGGATTTTAGACACGAGCACTAGTTTATTTTAGGAAAGTTACCTAAAATGCTTTTATGCGCTAGATGTTATATGTTGCCGTATATGATATTAATTGTTCGGATCTACGGTCTGTTGCCGACCGGATCTGGAAACCTTATGTGTGTAGGATTCTAAGTATGCCTACGTTATTAGAAATAGCATGTAAACGTTTCGGAGAAATAAGGATGATTTGAATATCTATCGTGAATGAGGATCTAATTTCACCTTATTCGGTGTGTAGATAAAAAATGGTGAGAACAAGGAGTGGCGTTGGAAACGCGGATGAAAACAGTAATCAACCGCCAATGATTGAGCAAATACCTGTTGTAGCAGCAGCACCAGAACCAATAACAATGGTTGCGGTGCAAGCCATGATTCGGGCTATGTTAGCCGAACAAAGGGATGAGATGCCACAGATGTTGCATGATAATAGGGATGAACCTATCATACCTATTGAGGAACCTGAATTGATTCCCGAGCAATCGGAGGAAGGGAACAATAGTCGCATGATGAGTCAAGTTGGGACTCAAGGAGAACGAAGGAACGATCCGGAAAGGAGAAACAACAAGGATGGGCGAATGTACAAGAATTTCTTGGGAGCCAAGCCGCCAAGTCTTTCTGGAAGCCCAAAGTCTGTTGAGATAATGGATTGGATCTCCGAAATGGAGATGGTATTTGAAAGTTGCGACTGTAGCAACAAGCAGAAGATAGTCTTTGCAGTTAGACAACTGAAGATTGGAGTCTTGAGTTGGTGGAAGTTGTTGGCAGATACTATGCCACGAGGAGAAGCCCTGAAAATGTCATGGGAGGAGTTCTTGGAACAACTAAGGGTGCAGTATTGTTCAGAGATAGATCTGATTGATCTGAACAACGAGTTCCAAAACTTGAAGAAGGGGAGGATGAGCATAGATGACTATGCTACTGCATTTACTGAGAAAATGAAGTTGTTTCGTACCTAGTGCCAACGGAACTCTCCAAGATTGAGAGGTTTGCTAATGGACTGCCTGCCGACTTTGGTCCGACAGTCAAGATGGCAACCACTCTGAAAACGGATGTTCGTACAGCTAGGAATGTGGAGGCCCAGCAGAAGGAAAAGGGTCTGGAAAGGATAGATGTTGGTGAAAAGAGGAAGTTCGATGGAACTTCAGGGTCCAACAAGAAAAACAAGTTCTCAAAGTCTGGTTCGAGGGGAAGTGGAGGTGAAGCGAAATGGTGCGACAAATGTAAAAAGAAGCATCATGGAAAATGTGAGGCGGCAAACACATGCTACAAGTGTGGAAAGCCAGGGCACTATGCCAATGAATGTACCCTCACTAAGAAAGTTGGTTGTGGTGAGGAGGGACACATGTCGAGGGACTGCCCGAAGAAGAAGGAGGCAAAAAGACCCAACATTCCACCAAAGCCAAAGGCGAGAGCATTCCAGATGACACTGGAAGCTGCTAAATATGAAGCTGATGTCGCTTCAGGTACCTTTCTCGTTAATGAATTGCCTGCCCAAATTTTATTTGATTCTGGAGCCAACTACTCCTTTATATCGCATGAATTTGGTAGAAAGCTAGCTTTGCCTGTTGTTAGACTAGATAATGCCTTATTTGTCGAAGTTGCTAGTGGCAAGTTTGTACCTGTTAGCCATCGTATGAAAAACATCTTAATTGATTTGAATGGGAATAAGTTCCACGAGGAATTATTGCCTATCGAACTAAATGGTTTCGACATCGTATTGGGAATGGATTGGCTTAGTGCCAATGACGCCGAAATTTTATGCAAGAAGAAAATAGTCAAAGTAAACCCGCCTGGGAAAGATTGGTTTATGGTGTATGGGGACAAACACAGAGTGAATTCTGGAATCATTTCATTGATGAAAGCCAGAAAATGTTTGACCAAGGGGTGTACATCATATTTAGCATTCGTGATTGATGCTAAGAAGGAAAAGAAGGTGATGCAGAATATTCCAGTTATGTGTGATTATCCGGAAGTATTTCCCGAATATCTTCCTGGATTACCGCCTGATCGACAAGTGGAATTCCGTATTGACTTGTTGCCAGGAACAACGCCAATTGCGAAAGCACCTTATCGATTAGCACCGACGGTGATGAAGGAGCTAATGATGCAACTTCAGGAGTTATTGGACAAAGGTTTCATTAGACCTAGTTCATCACCCTGGGGAGCTCCGGTGTTATTTGTAAAGAAGAAAGATGGAAGTATGAGAATGTGCATGGATTATAGAGAGCTGAACAAGGCAACAATAAAGAATAGATATACGTTACCAAGGATTGATGACCTGTTTGATCAATTGCAAGGTTCGAGCTATTTCTCGAAGATTGACCTAAGGTCAGGATATCATCAACTGAAAGTAAGAGAGCAAGATATCGAGAAGACTGCATTCAGAACTAGATATGGACACTATGAGGTCTTGGTTATGTCGTTTGAACTAACCAATGCTCCGGCAGCATTCATGGATTTAATGAATAGGGTTTGTAATCCTTTCCTTGATACATCCGTGATAGTGTTCATAGACGACATTCTGATTTACTCGAAAACCCAGGAGGAGCATGGCAGACACTTGCGAGAAGTGTTGGAAATTTTGGAGAAGGAGAAGCTGTATGCAAAGTTCTCCTAATATGATTTTTGGATTCGTGAAGTCCAATTCTTGGGTCACGTGGTCAACCAAGAAGGGATAATGGTTGATCCAGCAAAGATTGAAGCTGTAATGAAGTGGGAACAACCGAAAAGTCCCACGGATATCCGAAGCTTTTTAGGATTAGCCGGATATTACCGAAGGTTTATCCAAGGCTTTTCTTCGATTGCTACTCCATTGACAGCTTTGACCCACAAAGGAGCTACTTATGCTTGGAGTGATAAGCATAAAAAGCATTCGAGAAGCTAAAGAAGAAACTATGCGAGGCACCGATACTTTCTCTACCCGATGGAGTTGAAGACTTCGCTGTTTATAGCGATGCGTCTGGGGTTGGATTGGGTTGTGTTTTGACCCAAAGAGAAAAGGTGATAGCATATGCGTCTCGACAACTGAAAGAGCATGAAAAAAATTACCCGACTCATGATTTGGAGTTGGCAGCGGTAGTTTTCGCTCTGAAAATATGGAGGCATTACCTCTATGGCACGAAGTGCAAAAAACTTTTCATTGATCATAAGAGTCTCCAATATCTCTTTAATCAGAAGGAATTGAATATGAGGCAACGACGCTGGCTAGAATTACTTAAAGACTACGACTGCGAGATACTTTACCACCCCGGTAAAGTTAATGTTGTTGCTGATGCTCTCAGTCAGAAGGTTAATCTTGAAAGGAAAAGGCCAAGAGCGTTGAGAATTGAAGTTGTCTCGACTATTGTGGAAAGTATAAAGAAAGCTCAAAGTGAAGCTTCTGAGAAGAATGGCCGAAAGGAGGAACGTTTGGGCAAAATGTTGGTGTTCGGTGTAAGCAGTCACAGACTGAAGGTGTTTCCAAGATCGGATTTGGGTACCTAAGTCCGAAGGAATTAGAGATCTTCTGATGGAAGAAGCTCACAAGACCATGTACTCGATTCATCCGGGTAGCACTCAAATGTATAGGGACCTGAAACCCTACTACTGGTGGCCGACGATGAAGCTTGACGTTGCAAAGTATGTGGCTGAATGTGTGACTTGCGCGAGAGTCAAGACACAACATCAGAAACCGTACGGGAGTTTAGAACCTTTACCTGTACCTATGGGTAAGTGGGAAGACATTGCTATGGATTTTGTCACTAAACTGCCCAGAACAAAGAATGGTCACGACATGATTTGGGTGGTCGTTGATCGATTCACTAAGAGTGCGCATTTCATAGCGGCCAAGGAGAAATGGTCTATGGAGAAGCTTGCGAATTCTTACGTGAAGGAAATTGTGAGGCTTCACGGTGTTCCGTTAACGATTGTGTCGGATCGTGATAGCCGTTTCACCTCGAGGTTTTGGAAAAGTCTACAAGAGGAATTGGGTACCAAGTTGTGTTTAAGTACAGCTTATGGTCAGAGTGAAAGAACGATACAAACACTTGAAGATATGCTGAGAGCATGTACCTTGGAATTCCTAGGTAATTGGGATGAACATTTACCATTGGTAGAATTTTCCTATAATAATAGTTTCCACTCGAGTATTAAGATGGCACCTTACCAAGCTTTGTATGGACAAAAGTGTCGTACGCCGTCTTGTTGGCTTGAGGCTGGGGAAAAGCAGTTTATGGGACCGGAGATAGTCCATCAAACTGCTGAAAAGTTGAAAATAATTAGGGAAAGAATGTTAGCAGCTCAGGATCGTCAAAAGAGCTATGCTGACAAGAAGCGAAGACCGATGACTTTCGAAATTGGAGATTCAGTTTTGCTTAAAGTCTCGCCGTGGAAGGGACTTATAAGATTTGGTAAAAGGGGAAAATTGAGTCCAAGGTTTATTGGACCGTTTAAAGTTCTTCAGAGGATTGAGAACCAAGCTTACAAGCTCGAACTACCAGAAGAACTAAATGGAATTCATAACACTTTTCATGTGTGTTATTTGAGGAAGTTCACGGGGGAAGTTCCCGACATGATTCCACTTTCGGAGTTGAGAATTGATGAGAACAAAAGGTTGATTGAAGAACCAGAGGCAATTGTTGACCGAAAGACTAAGAAATTGCGACGCAAGATGGTTGGGTTAGTGCTTGTCCGATGGAAACACACGAATGGGCCGAATCTCACCTGGGAGACGGAGAGTGACATGATGGGTCGCTATCCGCATTTGTTTGTTGATGTGTGATTCCGGGGACGGAATCATTCTAAGGTGGAGAGAATTGTAACGCCTGTGTTTCCGGGCTTGCCATTTTTAGCAATATAATAGTCTAGGTTGACCTTTGTAACCCGTTTTGAAATAATAAGAGTGTATTATTTGAGTATTATGTGTTTTCTGCTTAATTGCTTAATTATGTGGTTTGATTAATTAAGAATAAAAATAAGCGTCAAAATTTAAGTGTAAAATGAACTTAATATCTTTGGTTAATGTTGTAGTAGTTGAAACGAGGTTTCCGAATATATATAGAACGCCCAAATCTGACTTTCGTATGAG